>NC_142957.1:2635316-2717816 GCF_046866305.1 Octopus bimaculoides | reverse complement strand
TGTCTGTCCCTTTCTCTCTCTCCTATTAATATACATTCCTATAATGCTCTTTCTCACTTATTTGGTTACTTACCTTATACTCTCTCTTTCTCTCTCTATCTCTGTCTCTCCTTCTTCTCCGCCACTTTATGCATTGATCTTTCCCTGCCATTCCCTACCTTTTGTTCTCTCTATCTCTCTCTCTCTCTCTCTCTCTCTCTCTCCCTCTCTGTCCGTTTCTCTCTCCCCTATTAATATACATTTCTATAATGATCTTCCTCCCTTAGTTACTTACTTACCTTATACACTCTCTTTCTCTCTCTATCTCTGTCTTTCCCTCTTCTCCGCCAACTTATGCATTGATGTTTCCCTGCCATTCCCTACCTTTCCTTCTCTCTTTCTCTCTCTCTCTCTCTCTCTCTCTCTCTCTCTCTCTCTGTCCCTTTCTCTCTCCCCTATTAATATACATTTCTATAATGATCTTCCTCCCTTAGTTACTCACTTACCTTATACTCTCACTTTCTCTCTCTATCTCTGTCTGTCCTTCTTCTCCGCCACCTTATGCATTGATGTTTTAGAAATAAAAGGAGAGGAAGAGGGAAAAGGTAAGATATAAGGAGGGGAAGGAGGATATAGAAAGAGAGAGAGAGAGAGAAAGAGAGAGAGAGAATGAGAGAAAGGAAGAAAAAAGAGAGATAGGGAAATATAGGGAAGAGGAGGGATATATGAATATACGAGGTGCTGAGAAAGAAAAAAAGAGAAAGGGAGAGATATGTTAATGTATGCGATGGCAGAGAAAGAGAGAGAGAGAGAGAGAGTATGTGAGTGTGTGCATGAGAGAAAGAGAGAAACTGATATATAGGTTCAGAAAGTGAGCGAGAGGATGAGGTGAACGATATAGCAAGGCAGGCGGGGGTGGTTAAAATGAATATATAATGAGGTGCTGAGATAGAGGAGATAAAGAGGGAGAAGTAGATAGATAGGTTTTGTATGCGAGAGAGAAAGAGTGTGAAGATGCTTTGCGTGTTTTTAATGAGGTACAGAGTGAGGGAGTTAAAAGAAAAAGCAAGGGAGGGTAAACATTCAGTAATATATGATGAGGTGAGAGACGGAGGCGAAGGGAAAGAAACAGAGAGAGAGAGACATAGAGGGAGAGCGCGCTGTTGGACGATAAATATATTTACTATTAGAGGAAGGGTATGAGTTAGTAAAGCGAGCAAAATAGGCGGAGACATGCTTATACGATGCAGTAAGGGGCATCAACGATGAAAGGGTAAGAACGATAACTCCCTTTTTGCTTTAAATTATTTTCTTTTTTGTTAAAATCTGTTTTACTGCACAGAATTTGAAGATTTCCAAATATGATTTAATGTAAATAATAGATCGAAGTGTTTATAGCACATTATCAATAAATATCGAACACTTTTCCACATCACTGATTGCTTTTCGTTTAACATCTAAAAATTTCGCTGTTTTAATATTGCGATCCTTAACCCCTAGATTCACGCCTCCCTGCAATCGTCACACAGACCCTATTGTGGTTGCACCTGCTAGAAACAACAGCCAAATCTCGCATACGAAATGATAAAGTATAAAATGTTTTTATCATCCTTCCTTAATTTCTTTGGAAATTAATTAAATTTCTTTTTTCTTATTCAGATTTGGTCAGAAAACTCCAAAGATAAGCCAGTGCCTCAGCAATAAATACGAGGGGAGAACAAGAATATGCAAGGCTAGTACAGTTTAGTGCAGCCGTGCACCGGTTGTCGTCCTATTTTAAGCTGCAAAAATGTGAAAGTCAAATACGAGAGGAAAGGGATCAGACCGGAAGTAATGGGAATGGAACAGGAAAGAAGTGAATGCCATTGAATACAAAAACGTGAACTAAACCCTAAAATTTGCGAATATATTTAGGTAACAGGAAACAAAGTATTTTTCCATTTTTAAAAGATAGAAAATCTTGGAATACATGTTTGTCGGTTTGTTCATGCTATGGGCGTAATGTTGTTTATTTTATTTTGGCTGACATCCATCTCGATAATCTCTTGTTTTAAGTATTCTACGGTTGAAAGCACGAATCCCGATAAAACCGCTGGCAAAATAAAATAAAATCGATTTTCTGTCTCAACTGAAATATGCATGCCTTGTGATCCTCCTGTTTTCTGGGATACATGGAAGAATTATGTTGCTGAAGAAAAATGCACCAGAACAATGAAGAAATCATCTCTAAACGGAAATTGAACATTGTTCTCATAAATATCCAATGGAAGCTTGAAGTTGACATCTTGGATATCTACAGCCACAATGGTATTCTTTGACCAAATACAAGTATTGTTGAAGTAGCTAATGTTCCAAATGGGCTTAGAAAAGAAACCATTTTTAAGGCAAAAAAAACATAAATAAAATTCTGTCGGCTTTGGACATCGAGCAACGATTGGATATTGATAAAGCTATCAGGTCCATAAATAGTAAAGTAGGAAGAATTCTGTTCTTAAATGCAAATGGTGGCACAGGGAGAAACATACGTGATCAACATCATACTTGATAGTTGCTACTGCCATGTCTGGAATTGCAACCACTTTGCTTCTGAAAGGGAGAGTTCTTCATTCTATGTCCAAGATTTCTCTCAGTGAGACTACAAAATCAACATGAAAACTCAGAGAGAGAGACGTCACAAGAGAATGTGTGTCGCAGTCTGGTCTCTTAGTTATCGTTGAGATCAGGAAGGGGTATAATCATATCTGTGAGTTCCTTGAAAGGAGATTGCATGATGTGTGAGAGTGTAACAAAACTTTTTGTGGATTTACTATATTACTGTCTGGTGATAGAAAAGAAATTCTTGCAGTTATGTCATCTTGGGAGAGCATAGTTTGTTGATGCAACACGAAACAGATCTTTTCTTGAGGATTGAGTAGAAATAGTGAAGATAGGTACCAATCTAAGACATCTTACAAAAGGTCATTCTGATGAAAACGGTCTGTTAATCACCATCTTGATGCAGGAAATGGTGACCTTTCTGTCGAAAAAAGTCTAGGTTCATTCAAAATCAACCTGCTTTACAACTTTGGACTTTCAAGTCTATGTGATGTTGTCTTGCAAATAACTTCACAGACCCCTATGTGGCTTGGAAACAGACCCATTATTACTCCAACAAATGAAATATCACAATTTGTGAATGAACTCATGTTGACCAAGATCCCTGGAGAGGTAAAGATATACAGAAGCTCAGATACAATTGATAACGAAACTACCTCATCAAATTAATCAACAAACTCATACCATCAGAGTTTCCATCACATATTCTCACGCTAAAGACAAGAGGCTGCATTAGGTTTTAGAAGAATTTAGATGCTAAAAATGGCCCTTGAAATGCTTCCACGATCTTATTATTGCTACTGGAATTGCTTGTGGTTCTTTTGCAGGATCAATGCAGGTAATTTCAGGGATTCCAAATGAGTCTCAATGAATGGAGTTCCCATTCACAGTTACCATACAATTTCCTGTGAAACCATTCTTTGCCTTGACATACAACAAAGCATAGGGACAAACATTTAAACAAACTGGGATATATCTTCCAACACAATTCTTATCACAAGGTCACCCGTAAGTTTCCTTTTCTAGAGTTTGGATGAAGCCTAATGGAAAATTATTGGCAGAGAGAAATAGAAACTGTATTTTACTAACAATCGTGTCTACAAGGAGGTTCTACTTGACAACAAAATATGCATTTTAAGTAAGTTTAAAAAATTGAATTACAGTTTTCATTTTTGAGAAAATTCCACAGGATTTTTAAACACTTTCTATAACAATGGAAGTGTTTAGGGAGACGCCGGGGCTTACAACAGCACCAACAACAAATGAAATTTCAAAGTTTATCTTTATTTCGAAATTTAATCTCCAACAAAAAGGGAACCAAACCAATAAAGGGGTCTCCATGTGGTAGATAAATCTGCTAGAATTAGTAGCCGAATCCTACTCCATTCACAACTTATCATCTTAAAGAATGATACATTAGACAAGGTGATTCTGGGTTCTCTGTACTTGGATGGAAGGCACTTAATCATAGATCTCTGTATGGCGAATGTAGACTTGGGGTTAAACAACAGTTATATTTACAAACAATTCAATTGGAGTCTGATAATAAACATTCAAGTGCAGTGAAACATTCAGTTTCTTCCAGAGCTTCTTCTAATATTCGAAGTGTATGTTTCGCTGGATCACAGCTTCTAAACCATTTGAGCAGCATCTGGAAGCTTTGTTCCATAATGCTATAAGGACTGTCATGCTTGATGATTTCCAGGTCATCTTGTTTAATTCCTAATTCCCTTCCTGCAAAAGATACATTATGAAATAATTGCAAAAGCATTAACGATAATATAAAACCTATATACTGTGAATTATGAATATGACAAAGAAATTATGTGAATAGACGAGTGAGAAATACTTACGAAACACGGAAAATGGATGACATTATTATCTATTTGGAAAATATTGACAAAAATAATAAAGAAGTGGAAATAAAGGCTGGAAATTGAGAAGAAATATTTAAAAACGAATTAAATGAAAGTTACACATGAGACAACGTCTGGTAAATAGCTGGCAGGAGAAGTGTTTGTGTGGGTAACAGTGTATGGGAGCCTAAAGAATCAACAAAGACCACAAACAGTTAGGTAATTTCATCCATCCGTCCATTTTCTTGCCCTCTATTCATATGAAGTTTGTAGGGGTAGAGTTTTCAGGCACCTCCTTCATACAATCTTATCAGAAGCAACCTTCATTAGAATTTCTGAAAGGATTTCCAAGCACGACCAGTTGAAACTATGGATATCATATCCTGTCAGTCGGTTCAACTTGAAGAATTCCTCTTGTGATTCTTTCGTGTGACATTTTAATCTCATGTCAGGGGTACTGGAGCAACTGTAGCCTCTCAATGCAGAGAAGCAGTCACTTGACCTGGAGAGACACCCAAATCTCGAAGCTAGCGTTTGATAACGTCCCATGTTCAAGGATTAATAAATGATTAAATAAGTAAAAGTGACGGCCCTGGAAAATTCTCTGGGAATTGATCAAGGTGACTATTCAGGTAATGGTGCTTGGCACTCATGTTGAATCCGGGATCGCGAAAAGCCAACATCATTCTAGGAATCAGACCTTTGCACTTTTCTGCCTCTTTATTCCCAATACAATTTTGTACAATTGCCACAAAAGACAGCCATACAGCCCCTTCCTAGATATTCATCTTCCTGCTAAATTCCTTATCACATGCAAAGGCATGAAGTTTAGCTCCATCTAACCCGTCTGCTTCGATCCTCTCTAAAGTCAAAGCAGAAACAACTGAATAAATATAAACATTCAGCATCAATATTTAACGCCTCCACGAAGTGTCTCCTCAAGTCGAGCTACATATGGCTTCTCATGGTTATTCATAATGTTTGGGACATTCATAATGTTTAATAGACTTGCTTCCAGATTTTCATGGATGTGTCACTCCTTCTGTGTTTCTTTCCAACTCGGCTACTCCATATGCAGAGACGACATGGTAACTTTGTGGAGTCTTTCAGTTAGACATCGAGGATGTTGACAATTTTCAGATTCACACAGATGGTCAAATTATGCTCGTGCTATTTAAGCAAATGATTGACCATTTTTATGTCATTCTGTACTTCTAGTAAATATACCGAGTGTCCAACTGTGTCCTCTCCATTGTGAAATAGAACAGACATGTCACCGCCAAGTGACACATTGGGAAAGTGTTTTCAATGTATACTACTATACTCTTGGATCGACCAATTCTGGAGAAAAAAAGGAAGTCTGTTGTGTATGTGCGCGCGCGCGTGTATTTGTATTTGTCTTTGCCTCCCTTAACTGTGTGAGGACCGGTGTTAGTTTGTTTACCCCGTCGCAACTTGTCGCTTCGCTGAAAGAAACTAATAGACTTAATAGACTTAAAAGCGTAGATTTGATTGAGGAAACTATTTAAGGCGGTGCCCCAGCATGGACAAGCAAAATGAATGCAGCATATAAAAGAATATAAAAATAAAATTTAGTTTTCATAAATATTTCGAAAATCGTAAATATTTTAAAGAAATATCGAAATTAGTTTTATAGGAAAGTGGTTATACACCATTAGGTGTATACCCACTTCCGTACATTAAATTCGGAAGAAACAACGAAACGCAGATTCTGAACCATCAACACAACAATACTTATTTACAGAGGAAATAGGCAGCACTTCGCCCTTTGGTTGCTGAGACGCCGTCAATGATGTTGGTGGTTATTTGTCTAGCTCCAGAGTTGGAATGTTGGAAAGAGCTGTCTCCAGAGTTGGAATGTTGGAGAAAGACAGCTTGAACGTCTGGGCTCATGGCCCGCCGGCCGAGAAAGAGAATGAAAAGAGCGGGAACATTTTAGATGTTGAACTCCACGCATGCGCATGAGACTCTTCCCGTGTTACTTACGGAACTAGTCCCTGCGCATGCGTGGATAAGCTTACCGGACATGTCGTCTGCTAAGGCATTACTACAGTTTCAAATTTGTTTTTTTCCTTCTCAAAAATCTCATCTTTTGTACTTTCAATGTTTAACTTGCTTTTCTTCCTGTAAAAATATTGTATTAAATAAAATTTCTTATTAATTATCACATTACACTAAATGGCCATTTATCTCATTAAAAATTTGCAGCTTAATTGCTGGTTTATCTGGAGTTTTGTGACCAAATACCAATCAGTAAAGAGAAGAATAAAAATAGGTTTTATATCACTTTGTTTCTTATATGAGATTTGGCTGTGATTTCTAGGAAGTCCATGGGCTATAGAGTTTATGTAAGGATTGCGGGGAAGTGTGAAGCTCCAGTTCCAGAACCGGAAGTGTGAAAAGGTGAAATTGTTAGATGTCAAACGAAAAACGAATCATTGATGTGGAAGGTAATAGGGTTGAAAATGAAAAAGGATGTAATAAGTGTTATCCTTACTTGCCTTCTTTCTCTCATCCCATCTTGCTCCCTAGCTTTCATTATTACCTCATACTCTTCCTCTATTAGTAAATATCTTTATCGTTCCTCATCTCTTTCTCTACCACGTACTCCCCCTCTGTAGCTCTCTTTGCCTCTCCTTGCTCCCTCTCAATTCCTATCGATCTCTCGCTACAACATGTTACAGTAGGCTCCTCCTCTCTCCTTTCTGTCATAGATTCCCTCTTGTCTACCTTACGATACACATACATAATTTGGTATAGATCTCTCTCACCTCTCTCTCTCTCTCTCTCTCTCTCTCTCTCTCTTGCTTTCTCTCTCTTTCTCTCTCTCTCTCTCTCTCTCTCTCCCTCTCTTTCTCTCTCCTATAATCACTCCAAGAGAGATTATGACATCACAATTTCAGGAAATTCTATCTGAAGACTTTGATCCCTTCAATTCGGCTCTCATCCCAATTGGTGTCAAATCGATCTCAAGATGATATCTACAATAACTACTGATCTATTTATTTCGTATCTTAATTTCCAGCCGTTTACTGATAACTTTCTTAGTATAATGATGTCTTCTTCCTTAAGCTGTCTTTTCTTTCTTTCTTCTTTCATTTCCATTCTTTCTTTCTTACGCTCATTCATTAATTCTTTCGTTCGTTTGTTTGATTTATCGATTATTTATTGATCTATTGATTTAAACATATTTCTCATATTTTAGCTTACTGATAACATTATAAATGAATTCTATCTATCTATCTATCTATCATCTATATGTGTGTGTGTGTGTGTGTGTGTATGCGTGACTGTCTGTATTTGTATATATATATATATATATATATATATATATATATACATACATATATATATATATATATATATATATATATATATATATATATATATATATATATATATATATATATATATACATGTATATACATATATATATATATATACACATACATACATACATACACACACACATATATACTATACAATAGAAGACGACGTATGAACATTCAGCTTTTGCCAAAAGATCTGCACAAGTGATTTTTTATTGTAATCAAAATGCATGTGTTGTATATTATTTTCTCCATCAAATCAACGTTGTCCGAACAGGTGCACGGTATACCTCGCGTCAACAGTCGAAGTGATCGCAAAGCACCATGAGATGGAGTATTTGGTTCAAGAACATAACGCACCACCCGTTCTAGTTATTGAAACCAGGATCTGGCAAGTGTAAGCACACCATTCTAATCACTATTTCATGCGTCCTCATTTCATATATATTATTGAGAGAATATAATACTTCTGAGAGAGATGCTAGCCTCCGGGTTCACCGGTTTTATCCAGTGTATCAATGAAATACAAATAAGTGTCCCATTGATGCAATGGAGAAATGGACAGATAGACATCCGTTTATTAGTACAACTCCGATTTCGAGTAACATCAATATCTGACAACCTACAATTGTTTCCAAGCTCAATTAATTCAAATATCAAACAATTAAATTAAATTAAAGATGTATTTTGAATACAGTTGACTGAAAATTTTGTCAGAGTTAGAAATCGACCGAAAGAAAGGAATACCATTTCAATGGATCGAGTGATCATTGTCAGTCTCAGCATTAAATTCAGATGTGCGCGCGTGCGCATGTTAATATTCTTTAAAATAACCGTTACTTGCGTATATGCAATTCTGTCTTATTTTTATTTGTGTTGTATATATATATATATATATATATATATATATATATATATATATATGTGTGTGTGTGTGTGTGTGTGTGTGTGTGTGTGTGTGTGTGTATTTGAAAAACAAAAGAACTGTTAGATTGGGTAAACAATACTTTCGATACAGTTAACGGTATGTAAAACCATTTATTATTATATTGTCATTATTACTTGTGAGAGTATGAATGCCAATATAGTTTTTTGATTACTTAAGGGTGTTTTCTATGTCACTCAGTCATAACTGTTGGTTTTAATAATTAATCAGTAATTTTTAATTAATAATATTTCTATTTCTAAAGACGCATTCATGGATAGCAATACGCTTTTTTGTAGCATTTCCCATTGATCCGATATAAAAATAGTTTTTACCTTTATATTCTACTTTACATCTATAAACTACATTTTTTGCTGGCAATAATTTTCACACAATTATCTTTAAATTTGCAATCACAATATATATTTTTGTTTTCATTCTTTTATTATTATTGCCCTTATCGTTAGTTCTTTATTTTTGTCTAAGATGGGATCCAACATAAGTTGTTTCTCTTTGTACCTTAAAATGCATATTAGCACGCTCATTATGATCATAAAAGTCTATGTTGTCTTGTAATCTATCGGTACTAAATTTAACCGTATTTTTCTAGGAATTAGTTAACTTCTTATTAAGTGAAGATATAACCTGGGAAACATTAGTCGAGACAATATCCAATATAATATTGTGCTTACTAGGAGTTCCATAACAATTACTTAATTGTGGGTCAATATTATTTATATATGGGGTATGTCGTTTTATCATGTTTTTATTTTTATGAATAACATTAGACGAACGGAGTAACAAATTGGTTTCCGTATGTAGGATTTCATTGTTACCTAGTGCATCTTTATTTATATTTTTATCCTTATTCTGATTCTTTCCAGATCTTTAAGATTTTTTATTGTTATCATCAATCATACCTATGTTATACGTATCACTGTAGTTTATATTTGGAGCGTAATATGTTAACCGCTGCTTATATCCTGCTCTACTGAGTGCCGTGTTGGAATAATCCATATTTTTGTAGAAAATGTCTCTATTTGATGATATATTTGATATTCTTCTAGGTATATTGTAAACAAAATAATTTATGATAGATTCAAGATGATTACATCCGATATTTATACAATTAAAGTTTGTGTTTATAGCTCCCAGTAACAAGGTTAAGATTCACATCTCGGAAGTTAACTGACCCATGTTCATGTTCGATGGTTGTGGAGAGTCCTAATTTTTTAAAAAACCTTATACAATTCTAACTTTCTACTATACAAGTTTCTAAGCGTAAAAAGCCCATCATCCCTATAGAAAACTCCCGCAAGTTCAGGAAAAATCCCTACTTTAAGTAAATGGGATATAAATACCTGTTAGATGAGTGACCTGCATAGAATCTGCAGATCACATTGTTATCTCAAAGCTATTAATATTGTCTTTTTAATCCAATATTGGTTGTCTAATACAATAACAGCTTTCCTAGCAACTAAGGCCATGTTAATTTCTTCCATACTTACTCTAGATTTTTTTTCGCACAAACAAAAGGGTCTTCTTTATAATATTTGCTTAATTAGAAAATAATTATATCAATTTGTGAAAATTTATTTCTAGTTTTGTTTTCAATACTATGAAAGCAATTTGTTACTGCGTGTGGATTGGACATGTATGTACGTACGTACATATGTATGTGTGTATGTTATCAATCAGTTTCATTTCTGTATTTCTTGTCCATAGAAAAAGAGCCGGACTCTAACATAGATTCAAGGCTCCTTTATTGGAACTTTTATCAACATCATCTAGGTATTTGTGCATATGTGTGTGTGTGCAGTATTTGGTGTTAGTGTATGCGCAGATTTGTATGTTTGTTTTATGGATGCGTTTTTATGCATATATTTTCATGTCTAGATGCATGCATATGTATTTATGTGCTAAATTTTTGGAAGGTTTTACATATCTTTACAGTTCCATTGATGGCGTGAATCTGTAGTCTTCTAATCAGCCTTTTTCTTTCAGGTTTTGAGAACCTTAATTTTTCCAGGTTTTTGTTGAGGCAGTTCGTTACATATCCCAATGCCCCAACAATCACGGGTATGAATCTGAACTTGTAGTCTGGGTGGAGTATCTGCAAATTTCTCAGTAGCTCGGCGTAGTTCTCTTTTTCTCTAATCTTTAGCGTGATGTTGACATCCTACGTACGTACGTACGTATGTATGTATGTATGTATGTATGTATGTATGTATGTATGTATGTACGTACGTATGTATGTATGAACGTACGTATGTACGTATGTATGACGTAAGTATGTATGTATGCATTTAGGCGGAATAATGAAACTTTTTCTGGCTTTAACAGTGTTGTGAATTGCTGGGTAGAAGCACAACCTTCCGAGATCTTTTTCTAGGGCTGAAGAAGTCCTTTCGTCACTATTCGTGACAACATCAATGACAACAGCTTTCCTTCAGATTTGTCTTCTTTCTTACATCACATGGTCTTTATTTCTATTTCTATGAACGTGTGAGATCAGGTATTTGTGTGTATGTGTTTTGATCGTACGTTTGAATGTATTTTTGTGTGAGTGCGTTTGTGTGTATCTGTGTTTCTGTATGTTTGTGTATGCAAGTGTGTTTGTGAGCGTGTAGGTGTATTGTGTGTGCATGTGCGTACCTCTGTGCGTTGATATATGGCTTCAGCTTCATTTCTTGTAACGCCATGGTTTGGTTTTACACTGAAATGTGAGCCAAGCGAATGTGGTTTTTCAGTCCTGCTTCGGATTTACAGTGTTTTCTACAGACATGGCTACAATAGACACTTCGTGCAGTTAGTGTTAGAATATTGTAACTTGTGGTTTTTCTAGTACTGGCCCTAAGAGCAGCTCTTGATAAACATTCACGCCTGCAGATATTGCAGACCAAATGTCCCCTAATTACTACACTGGCGCTCCGTTTTCATACAGCTAGCTTCAAATTAGCATGAAAAATGCATGTATTCTAAAAATACCTACCTTTTTTCCTTATCCGTTTTCCTAATTTCTGGCGATGACAAGCATTGCTTACACAATTAACCTCTCATATTTCACAAGCCTTCAACGACATCTTTACACAGAGTCCTTAAACCATTGTCTTGGTTTCTACTGTAGCCCTTTTCTACAAACACGTTTACCATATAGCATCTGCCTAAGGATTATCTGAGCATCAATCCAAACAATGTATCCAGCTCAACGCAAATTATCAACATCATTTTCTACGTTTCTATACTTTGATAGATTCAGCAACTCATCTCTGGCCAACATAAATTGTATTTGATGCTTCTAAAATGTGAAAATTACTTTGAGAGTTATTAAACAGAACAAGATGAAGATCTCACTCATCTGGGGTTAGCACAGTTTGAAGTTACCCTTTTTATTTTTATAGAGTTATTAAAAGTGTTGTATTTTCATTAACAAGTTTATTGCTACAGATTAAATTTAAAATAAAGTTTTTTTCAGCTGGTTGATATAAATAGTAACTTACAGTTTTCAGCCATATCCTTATTTTGTTGTATATTTACATCGCGTATAATGTGTGAATATAATTTCATCCCCAGTTATTCAAGCAAAAATCAGTAACATATATTAATTTATTTAGAACACTTTCGTACAAACTTCAATACAAAATAATTTTGTTTTAATACGAAAGCATTTTTAATAGTAATTATCATTTCCTGAAAAAAGTGTTTTGATCTAACTTAAATATCTTGATTATTTGATTTGAAAACAATTAGGTTTGTTCACTTCTATCACAAAAGAATCCAATAAACGATGGATAATACTTATGGATAATACTTCCTTTCCCATTCCGCAAAACTCTTCTCGGTAGAGCTTCCTGTCACATTTTATAATGTACAATAAGATTTCATATGCTTTACTAATTTAATCTTGGTCTCTGTTTTAAGAACTTGAAATCTAATTTCAAATTAAAATACCTTGTAATAACAGTGGAGTAGTATGAAGGTAAATATTTTTTTCTCCTGTAAGGAACAAGGCTCGAAATCTTTCAGGAGGGGTCCAGTCGATTAAATCAGCCCCAGTACGCAACTGGTAGTTTATTTATCGACCCCAAAAGGATGAAAGGCAAATATGAACTCAGAACGTAAAGACATACGAAATAATTATGAAGGTAAATATTCTAGGAAAAGTTGTACTTTGCCTTCATCTGACTTTATTTGAAAAGAGGGGGTTACTTTGACTTTTCCACGATCACACGGAATTAGACTAACAAATGTTGTGTCATTTTATTATCATAGGTTTTTCCAGCACGGTTATTATTGAACTTAAAATTCATGGATTTAATTTTAAAATGTACAATTGTAAAATTATATTCATTGTCGAGAAACTGCAATAAATAGTAAATAATGATGATGCTAAATTTAGAATGTAAAATAAATTAATTCTACTAAGAGCCCAATACATTTTCGTACAACTTTAGAGTTTCCTGTCGTAAACTACAAAAGCACAAAGTGAGATACTCGTAGAAACAACAAACATTACATAGAAATAATACCTGTGTATGATATATAAAGAGAAAAGACACCAATATATATGTGTTTGTGTTATCCTCTAATTAAATTTGTATATATATACACACACACACACACACACACACAAACACACACACACACACACACACACATGTATATAGATAAATAGATAGATAGATAGATAGATAGATAGATAGATAGATAGAGCATGCGATGAGTAAATTGTCACCACTTAAATTTTTAATTTAACGCATGCACATTCTTTGTTTTGGATTTTGTCGACTACACAGTATATTAGGGTCAGTTTGGCAACGTCTTGGAGAAACATGTTGTTCTGCTAGGCATTCGCACCGGAAGCTCCAATACGAACATGTCAGAGAGTTTGGGTGTCAACCTGAGGACATGTACCGGAAGTGATAAAGATCAAGCATCCAGTCAACATGTTTTGGTGTTTGTAGTGATCACTAGTGACGGTTATACTTCCATTCATCTCCCCACACGGCTTCAACACACTCAACACAGAGGCATACATCAATTGCCTGTAGGGGGTAATGCTGCCCTGGGTCAAGAGGGTGGCTGCTGGAAGACTTTGTGTCTGGTAACAGGACTCTGCACCGTGCCACACAAAACAGCAGAACCTAGACATGGCTGTCAAACAATGTCTGCGGCGACATCACCCCTCGCATCTGGCCACCTAACTCACCAGACTGTAACCGCCTTGATTATTATGTGTGGGACAAAAAAAATCCTTGTAACACCAAAGATTAGCTGAAGGGAAGATTTATGGCAATATTCACCAACTTAAACAAGAAGATCATCCAGAAGAGTTGCAGGAGATTCCGAAGTCATCCGGAGGCCGTGGTTGAACCCAAAGGTGATTTTATTAAATAAATTTACTCTTTAGTACTTTCAATATATCGAAATGTAATTTAGGTAAATACATCTGTTAAATTGTTAATTTTGGTTAATATATCTGTTAAATTGTTATTTTCATTTTTGCGTAATTTAGACGACATTTTATTCACCACACTCTGTGCATATAATCTATACACATGCATTTGACATGAGTGATTCTTTCTTCTATATTTTCTTGTCTTGGGATTCACAGTCAAACGGCTGGGTGGAGTTGCACGAAAAATTACACAGATGTGTAGAATGATCCGGTGGTGTTGCTGGACTTTGTATTTTTTTCATAGCTTTCATGGTTACCGAGATAATCTATTGGGTCGGCAACTAAGTTCCCGCTGTTTTTAAAATCTTGGAATGTATTTTTGTCGAGAATTCTATTTTTGAATCATTTTTGAATCTATTTTGTTTTTTCTAGTTAATTTTAGGCTTTTTCTAGTTATTTTTTTTTTTTTTTTCAGATCATTAAAATGGAATGTCAAGTTAAGAAAAACGAGCATTTTCGATACCTCCTTCTTTTTTGCTTTTAATCAAGGTTCTAAGGCCACAAAAGCTGCTCGTGACATTTGTGCTAGTGTATGGAGAGGGTGCCATAGCTGAAAGAACCGCTCATGATTGGTATGCCAAGTTCAAAAATGGAAATTTTGACCTCAAAGACGCACCTCGCTCTGGCCGTCCAGTTGAGTTCGATAAGGAGCGATTAAACCAACTTTTGCACGAAAATTCTCGGCAAACAACAAGGGAACTGGCAAAGAAAATGGAATGTTCCCACACTGCTATAGAGAAGCATCTTCACTCGATGTGAAATGTTCAGAAATATGGAGCATGGGTTCCACATGCTTTAAGTGACAACAACAAAAATCAACGAGCCACAATCTCCGCTGGCTTGCTTGCTCGTCACTGCTCAACTCATGGACACAAGCAACGATTTCTTTACCGAATCGTTACTGGCGACGAAAAATGGTGCCTGTACATCAATATGAAGCAGCGTAATTAATGGCTTAGCCCCGGTAATCAAGTGACACCATGCGCGTGAAACAAGATCTTCATCCGCGTAAAACGATGTTGTGCGTATGGTGGTTCTGAGAAGGGATTATCCGTTACGAATTGCTTGAACGGAACCAAACAGTCAATGCGGAACTCTATGTTCAACACGGGAAACGACTCAACACGGCTGTTCAAGAAAAAAAGATCTAATCATCAGCATGGAGTTGTTCTGCTCTCACAACAACGCACGCCTTCATATCGCCAAGATGACCAAGAAACCATTCAAACACATGGCTGGAAAGTGCTGCGACACCCACCGTACTCTCCTGGTGTGACACCAACGGATTTCCACCTCTTTCGATCTCCTTCAAATCTTATGCGCGAAGTTTCGTTCAATACTGATGCAGAATTGAGAGCTTGGTTGGATCAATTTTTCGAGTCAAAATCGGGTGATTTCTACCAGCGAGGCATTGAAAATCTTGTTGAACGTTGGGAAGAAGTTGTAAATAAGTGTGAATAGATTATATTATTGATTAATTACTTGTTATTTTTTATTAAAACTTTTTAAAATATTAAATTTCAAAAAAACCGTGGCAACTTAGTTGCCAACCCAATACTATGAAAGGAAGGGGTGATACTTGAATAAGGAAGGAAGGGGTGATGTCATATTTGGTAGTGAGATGATGAAAATTGTACGCAGAAAAAAGGATAAAACCAACAGCGTTTCAACTCTATGTGAATAAATGTGTGTGTATGTAAAAGGGGGTATGTGAATGTGTGTATGTGTGTATGTTGTGTGTGTGCATGTGCGCGACCAATGGAAGTGGGATGGTTAACATTCAACGCTGAAAAGAAAACTCAAACAACGTTTCAACTCTGTGTATTTGGTATTAACTTGCCAGCTCCCGTATTTGGTCACGGTCAGCTTTATGTGAACTTAAGTCGGACAAGAAGGAACGGGAACTTGAAAATTCTTTTGAAGGAAACAAGCAGTCAAGGGATGTCAGTTGCGGATAGATTTTTCACAAAAAAATTTAGTTATAAAAGCATTATTAAAAAAAAATCTTGGTTTTGTACCTTATTTATATATAAAAATACTACAATTAGCCGTTAATTTTGACGGCACGGGCCCAGCTATTTATATATAAATATAAGATCCGATGACCGAGGTGTAGGAAGAAAGTTAGCTCAAGCAATCCGTAGTAAATATAAACAACTTCCAGGAATAATAGTCGTTTATTAGTGCGGAATGTTGTAAATTTGTCCCATATCAAAGTACGATAAGCTGAAAAAAATAGTTTATAGTCCATGATAGGCAGCCAGTTTTTACAGGTGCGGAAATATAAATTCAAAAAGTAACACAGATAACACCCGAGCTAATTATATTTCGTAGAAAACGAACATTAGAAGCGGTAGATATCCAAGCAAGGTGTGTACAACAGGCTACTCATGAAACCAAGGGTATCTTGATTAAATGAAGTTTACATTGTCGCTAGGAGGCACAATTTTCTGTGTTAACATGTGCCTCCTATTGTTGTTGTTGGCACTCCGTCGCTTACGACGTCGAGAGTTCCAGTTGATCCGATCAAGGGAACAGCATGCTCGTGAAATTAACGTGCAAGTGGCTGAGCACTCCACAGACACGTGTACTCTTAACGTAATTCTCGGGGATATTCAGCGTGACACAGAGTGACAAGGCTGACTCTTTGAATTACAGGCACAACAGAAACACGAAGTAAGAGCGAGAGAAAGTTGTGGTGAAAGAGTACAGCAGGGTTCGCCACCATCCCCTGCCGGAGCCTCGTGGAGCTTTAGGTGTTTTCGCTCAATAAACACTCACAACGCCCGTTCTGGGAATCGAAACCGCGATCCTATGACCGCGAGTCCGCTGCCCTAACCACTGAGCCATTGCACCTCCACAGCATGTGCTTCCTAACGCTAATGAAAACTTCATTTAATCAAGATATCCTTGGCCAGAAAAATAATCTGCGGTATACACTTTATTTGGATATTTACCACTTCCGAAGTTCGGTTCAATATGAGACATATGTAATCCAGACTTTATCTATTCCATTCGTTACATTGGACATCTATCTATCTATCTATCTATCTATCTATCTATCTATCTATCTATCTATCTATCTATCTATCTATATCTATATATATATATATATATATATATATATATATATATAATACACATACATACATACATATATATATGCACATATATATACTTATATATATATATATATACTAGCAGTATAACCCGACGTTGTCCGGGTGTGACTTATTACGCCATCTACGATAAGGCTTGCTAGGTGAAAATCAACTAAAAAAAGAAAGCCTTACAATGAAAAAACCCTTATGATATAAATATGTTCATAATTCAAAAGACGATGTAATTAATAGGGAAAGTCTGAAGGCTGTTTTGCGTAACATTATTAAGTGTACGTAAATTCCATCCGTCTAATTGGCTATACAAATGCTTGTGCAAAACAACTTTTTGTGCTGCCTTGATTATACATAGCAGGGTAATTCCTTTTCGCATAAGATAGGACGGCAATTTCTGATGAAGCAATTGCTGGCGATCTGTTGCTACACAGTTCTGCCAGAACTCTATCAGATTGGGCAGTAGATGTTGATGCACTATTTTGCATTATGTTAAAAGTAGCTTCTGAATTGTGGTGAATTGCTGCAGTCTGTTGCTGTCTTTTTAAACCGGTTAGTTTCTTTCCCCAGCAAGGTCTCTGGTTTTGAGGCATAATCTATGTACATATTAAACAGAACAACAAAAGTTATAACAGATGGCAGGGTCGGTAGTTTTCACATTTCGGTAATTTTTCAGATTAACACCCGCACGATTACGTAACCTTAACCCTGACCCTAAAACCGTAACACTAACCCTCATCGTAACCCTAACCGTAACCCTAACCCTAAAACCCTAACCCTGACGCAAAAACCGTAACCCTAACACCCTAGTGAAAATCGTGCGGGTGTTAATCTGAAAAATTACCCACATTTGTAATGAAGTTCACTGATTTGCAATGTGTTGTCCATAAGCTCCGTTGTTTGTATATTTACAAAACATTGACGAACATGAGTTATCTTGTAGAAAATGGCTGTGTGTACGTGCGCGTGTATGCGTTTGAGAGAGCGAGAGAGAAGATGGAGAGAGGAAAAAGAGAGAGGGGGAGAAAGGAATAGAGAACGTGAACAATGAAGAAAAATAAAGAGAGGAAGGGAGAACGGAAGACAGTTATAAAATAGCAATGCATGCGCATGTTTATATAAGAAACACACAGAAACTAAATCTTATATCTATAATGTTGATGTGTGTATGTGTTTATGTGTATGTTGTTGTCACAGATCACGTATATGTGGTTGTATGTGTTTTTACATTTCTATGTTATGAAAAATATGTTAGAGGTAGAGGGATAGAAGAAAGCTATTAAATGTGAGAGAGGAAGAAGAACGAAGTAAGAGTGAAAAGGTAGAAGGAAAGAATAGTCTTAAAGCAAGTTAATCTATAACTTTGTATGTATCTCTCTCTCTCTCTCTCTCTCTCTCTCTCTCCCTCTTTTACTCTTAGTCTGTGTATTATATATATTGAGTGCGTGATCGATGTGTAAGAACGCCGGTACAGGTAGAAGGGAAGAAATATAAAAGTTGCTAGAAACAACAGCCAAATCTCCCTTAAATCACACAAAGTAAATGGAATTTAAAAAATCTAATTACCGCACTGGAAAGTTCACATCGAGAAAATTCCATTGATGTAAAAATTTGTACGAAAAAGTGGAAAATGTGGATTTCTATAAACTTTTAAAAAGGTTTCACACAGATACAGAACTTCAGCATTATATATTAAGATGGGCAACACACACACACACACACACACACACACACACACACACACACACACACACATACACACACACACTCACACATACACACTAAATAAAAAAGAATGATAGGTATTTGTATGTATGTGTGTATTAACGTGCATTCTGTGTGTGTGTATCTATATATGGTCGTAAGTAAATGCGTTTTAAGAAAGATATTAAAAAAATTCAGTTTGTAAGGAATAAATGTTTGACTGTCGATCGTATTTGGAAGAGACTGACAGGTATTTGTATGTATGTGTTTATTTGTATGTATGTGTGTATTTGTACGTATGTATGTATGAGTGTATTAAAAAAAAACATCTATATTTACACTTTAAAGTTGGTTTTCACACGCAACCCTGTTCTGCAGAATCTGTGTAGCGACGGGAGGTTTGTACCCATCTCTACGTTCTGAGTTCAAATTCCGCCGAAGTCGACTTTGCCTTTCATCCTTTCGGGGTCTAAAAAATAAGTACCAGTTGAACACAGGGGTCGATATAATCGACTATTCTCCACCTGTCCGAAGCCACCCTTGTGGGAGAAATTTAAAATAATAATAATAATAATAATAATAATAATAATAATAATAATGACCTCTGCCGATCAACGTCCCAACCACAACTATGTCTTAAGTATATATATATATATATATATATATATATATATATATATATATATATATATATATATATATATATATATATATATATATATATATATATATATATATATATATATATATATATATATATATATATATGTATATATATGTATATATATATGGGCAACACACGCATACTAAATAAAAAATGTTAGTAAGTAAAGGTGATTTAAAAAAGATTGTTAAATTTTCAGATTAACACCCGCACGATTTTCACTACAGTGTTAGAGTTAGGGCTTTAGGGTCAGCGTTAGGGTTAGGTAGGTAATCGTGCGGGTGTTAATCTCAAGATTTACGAAGAGATTTTCCAAAAAACTCACAGTTTGTAGGGAATAAATGTTTGTCGATAGTATTTGAAAAAGATGTGTGACTATTTTTTTTCTGTTGTTATCATGGTGAAGGACGAGTTAGAAATAACTTACAATTCCCGCCAATTGGAATGAGGTATGTATGTATATACGTATGTAGTATTAAAATGAAGCCATTAAAGTGAAACTGTCATTACAGTATCGAAATGTGATTGTTTCAGTTTTGATACTGAAATAGTTTTCTTTTACTGTCAGTGTTTCTCCTTCCTTTCTTTTTGTATTTGTTGTTGGATTGTTCGTAAAGGTTCATAAGAGAAAGTAGAAGTTGAAAGGATTTGTATTAGAAAGAGGAAATTAGATTTTATTAGGGAGAAAACGTTTACTTGTGTTGTTTTATGGATTTTATTCGTTATTAGGAATTTCTTTGAGTGCAAACATGACGCAGTGACATAACAAATTGTATTTAGAATATTAATAGCGATTCTTTAATCCAAGAAATTTGGAATTGCGTAAATGTATGAATTTCAAACGTACACACGCACACACACAGAAAATATGCCTTTTATAGATAAGATACATATTTGTGTGTCTGTGTTTATCGCTCCAACATCGCTTGACAACCAATGCTGGTGTGTTTACGTCCCCGTTACCTAGCGGTTCGGCAAAAGAATCCGATAGAATAAGTGCTAGGCTTCCCAAGAATAAGTCCTGGGGTCGATTTGGTCGACTAAAGGCGGTGCTCCAGCATGGCCACAGTCAAATGACTGAAACAAGTCAAAAAGAGAGTTATATTTACAACAATAATTTCTATAGAATCAAAAACATAATGTGAACACTGAATATTGAACCTTATTTTTGCGTAAGAGAGGATTTAGTTGCAGTTGGTTATGTTGTACAGTTTTCGGTAACGATTTGTAAAACAAATTGTTTCTCAGTTTCCTCTTATGTGAGAATCTTATTGTAATCTTGAATGAGTTTGACACCTCTTTCTACAACACCATTCACAACAACTGTCTTCCCACTTTTGTAACCAGGATCATCCTTCTGTGTTGAAGGGTCTTTGTCGAAGAAATTGATGCTGATAGAAAATTTGGTGAAGAAAGTTTTTGTACCAGGAGTTATAAAAGATGAAAACTCAAAGATTATAAAAAAAGAAAAGTCATTTTGGTATAGAATGTACCTATTCTTAGTCTTGGGGCCAAATTAATCAGGTTCTTGGAACATAAATGAAGTTGAAACTTTGATGGAAGATTTTAAATTTAGATAATTTTAAAATGGGAAATTTGTGTCATACAACCACAGGTGGTCTCGCGTAGATTAGTATGAATAAGGTTACGGATATTTCTGTTGAAATGTTCCAAGTTTGTTTCAAGGTTAATCTAGTAGTCACATTCAACAGCTAGTCTGATGTGGCGACTGGCTTTACAGTGCAGTATATGTTACTACTCTATCTCTTCTGAAGACTTTATAACCACCTATTTTGCTTGTTGCAAATCAGTGACCGATGGTCACTTTCTTCATGATAGCGGATTCTGGTTATTGCTTTGGCATGCAGGTGCTTGCAACTGAAGATGAGCTAAATCGCTCGAAACTGAGTCAGTCTCACGATCCCGATAGCTGCTAGAGGGTAGAAAGATTTCGCCCCACGCCCACCTCAGCGATATATTGCATATAAAAGGTGCAGCGAGTTGCACTGATAACCAGTTGACGAGAAACTGCCTGGGGTTAAACTGGTAGTGACATTCAACAGCCACTTTGGTGTGGCTACTGGCTTTACTGCTTATATATATATATATATATATATATATATATATATATATATATATATATATATATATATATATATATATATACATACATACACACACATATATATATATATTTATTTACAGGGTGTGGTGAATTAAATCATGCAAGTTTATATTATTTTATAAGGGAATCCTAATATTTGGAATATGGATACTTGCTATCTTCAACATCCAGTGAAGAATATTGTTTTTACCATAGGATAGCTCTGATTGTAATGGATCTGAGAGAAAAGACGTTCCAGCCATGACTATTTTGTCTTATTTTTTTCTAGAAGTAATGAATTCCTAAGTGAACATTTATAAAATAATATAAACTTGCATTATTATTTTTTTCTTGAAGACACAAAGTTCATTTTTCTTTTTGTCAGGAAGATTTGGTTACTCTTTCTAGCAACTCGAGCGACCAGGTAAAGGCTCTCTCGTTCCCTTCGTCACTTGCTGTTTAGTCCCGATTTGGATCTGATTGAACAGATATGATCAATGACGTTCCAAATGTGACCATTCCGTCTTTTTTCCCAGACATAATAGACTCTACATGTATAGAGGTTTTTCTATTCTGTATTTAAAAAAAAGTTTGGCTACTTTTTCTAGCAGGTCATGCAACCACATACAGGCTCCGTCGTTGGTCGGTCTCAGTAATAATTTTGTTGTTATTTTAACCTCAAATCAACCCTGAAATTTACGTTGCTATAAAAACATCACTGGTTATTAAAGAAGGGTTTTGTTAGGGGAGTGGATCCGGAAGTTGTTGTTCGCAAACAACAGCAGTAATTTTCTTCAACTGAATACACGTCATTGATTGGTTACAATTACCTAAATATGATAATTTTAACACGAAATAACTTCTAAAATACAAAATTTTGTCAAAAACGTTAAGAGTAAACCCTGTTTTTATGTGACACATTCTACCAGTATCCAAAGTTTCAAAGTGTTTAGTTAAAAAGAAATTAATTAGATATCTGTTGGTCAGATTGAAAAGATCCCTGTTCTGGATGACCTCCAAGTTTAAATTAGTGAATGCTGACATAATCCTTGTCTTCAGTTCATCTTTGGTATTAGCTGCACCCACACATAATAACGAAGGGAGTTGTAGTCTGGGGAGTTAGGTGGCCAGATGTTAGGGGTGATGTGGTCGCCAAAATTGTCTGACAGCCATGACTGGGTTCTTCTGCTTGTATGGCATGGTACAGAGTCCTATTGTCAGACATAGGTTCTTCCAGCAGTCACCCTCTTCATCCAGGACAGAACTACCTCATCTAGGAACTTGATGTAGGCCTTCGTGTTGAGTCTGAGGCCGTGTAGGAAGATGAATGGAAGCATAACATCGCCATCACTAGTGATCACTCCAGACACCATGATGTTGACTGGATGTTTGATTGTTATCTCACTCGATACATGTTTTGGGGACACCGCAAGCCAACGGTTGTTCTGTGTGTTCACCATCTGATCCTAGAATAAATTTTTCTCGTCTGAAAAAATGCCAAAGCATATTCGGTTGGAGGAGATGCTTGAGTGTGTTCAAGCGGTCTTTCCTCTTGTGCTTGATGGCTTGAGATAAAAATTGGCCCTTTCACATCTTGTATAAGCAATATCGAATGTCTTCATGCACTGCCTGCCGTATAAGAAACTCAGACACTCCCATGTCCCTGGTGATGGACCTGATTAACTTGGAGGGATCGTTGTTAATCATGGCCTGGATCTCACCAACAAATTCAGGAGTTCTTTTCTTATCAGAACAATCAGAGTGGGTTTTCTGAGCTGCCGTACCTTTGTAATCGCCATTAGACTCATCCACCTCTTTCTAAGTCCTCTGCACTGTCCTCAAGCTGATACTTAAGCACTCTGAAATGTTCGTATTGGAGCTTCCGGTTTGAATACTAAGCAGTACAACATGTCGTTTCCAAATTTCTGGCAGAGTGAATTGCGTCATAGTGTGTTTCTCACAGATGGTGCTCAACCGACCCTGCTATAATGTGTAGTCGACAAAATCAAAAACAAAAAATGGACATGCGTCAAATTAAAATTATGAAATGGTGACAATATACCCGTTGCATACACACACACACACACACAAACAGGTATACACACACACACACACACACACATAGACACACACACACACATGAATGTCAATTTCTGTCTGTCTTTTGTCAGATCTGGCTTTCCGTCTATCTGTTACCATCTTGCTGCCTACACCAGTGAACCAATCTTGACAAAACCTTGCACTGGGCCACGTAGGGGGCTAGTCCCATACTTTTTTAGGTGTATTATGACATTCTGTTATCCTTTTGAGCGAGTGCATCTTTCAGTTCTAGTATATATATATGTATATATAAAATTCAAAGAAAGTTAGAGGTTGTGAATCCAACCAAGGGATAGTATCTATCCAATATACTACTGGTAGAATACCTAATTAATACACAAGTGTTGGTTATTGCATGGCAATTACCCCACTGGTTATAATAATTAGGCGAGGGTAATAAATGGTTTTACCCTTAATTTATATAGCAACAAGAAAATGGAGGGAAAGCAGAGGTAGTATTCACCAGCTATTAGACATTATATTATGTCTATTTATTTTAAACAGTTCAGATAATATATAAATACATGTGTAAAGTATTAGTAATTTCTAGAATAGAGAAAGAAGAGCAGTTTCTTACACCTGTTTCAACCAAGAGGTCACAGTACCCCATATGTTATTTCCATCTTTTCAGTGTATTGTAAATCTGTAGATCAAATTAGGGTGCTTGGGTATGTCTCTAGGCTTCGTCAGAGAGTTTTATAAGATAGTCCAAGAAGTTCATAGGGCTAATTTATGCATATACAAATATATATATACATTTACATATATACATACACACCCACACATATATACATATACATAGACACATACATGAATATATGCATGTACATACTTACAACAGAATTAATTATTACTAGATGTAGTACAATATTCTTATTAGAGCATGCATAAAAAGAGAAAGAGAAATAACAGAATAATCGAAGAAATTAATGGAGTTTGGGAGGGTTACAGTTTTTTAGAACTGAAAATGCACGTAAAAGGAGAAATACATACACATACACACACACAAACACACACACACACACACACACACACACACACACACATACACATATATATATATATATATATATATATATATATATATATATATATATATATATATGAAAGAAGGTTTGAAAATGCACTTATTTTTAAAATATATTTATTTACTTAACCGGTTTCACTTTTTTAGAAAAAGATTATCAAAAGTCTTTGAGAATAATAAAAAATGTTAAAAAACAGTCTGAGTATTAAAATGCATATATACATTCTTTGATGATAAAATATATTTAAAGTATAAAGCTTTGTATGAACTTTGTAGTATTACATACTGATTGTCACACATTCTCTGATATTAAGGTGAAATTGTTAAAAACAGTGTTAAAAACAGTGTATGAAAATACACATATGGAAAAATACATATACATATACATATTCTCATACATATTCTTTGACAATCGAATAAAATTGAGAAGGAACTGACCTGGCATTTTTCTCTTGTGTATATTGAAGGAATGTTTTACTGTCTTAAGAGACAGTATGACTGGCTAGCTGGGGTGGGAGGGAAGAAGAGTTAAAGAAGATTTTTTTTATTTTTGGTTGGTCTGTGACAGTCTGTCATGGTTCACTGGTTTTTGGGACTGGTTTTGTACACATCTCTATGTGTGTGTATATATGTGTGTTTGTGCCCGTGTGTGTGGGTGTGGGTGTGTGTGTGTGTGTGTGTGTGCCGTTTTATATTGGTCCCAGAGTTTATTGTGGAATGTGTATATGAGTGTGTGTTTGAGTGTTTTTTGTGTCGGTGGGGATGTTAGGTGTGTGTACGTGAGACTGTGCGTATATCTCTTTGTCTTTGTGGTGTGTGTGTGGGTGAGAGCAACCGTATGTATGTGTGAGGGTGTGTACGTATGTGTGCGTATGTGTGTGTATGTATGTGTGCATCTCTGTGTGTGTGCGTGGGAGTGTTTTGTGTGAGTGTGGGAGTGTGTGTGTGTCTCTCTGTCTGAGTGGGTGTGTTGTTTTAAATACCTTGTGGTGTGTGTGTGTGTGTGTGTGTGTGTAAGCAAACGTATGTGTGTGATGGTTCATATGTATGTGTATGTCTATGTCTGTATGTGTGCGTGTGTGGCATGTGTATATGAGTATGTGTGTGTTTTTTTATCTATGGTAGGATGGTGTGTGTATGTGTGTGCACGTTTGTGTGAGTGTGTATGTGTGTGATTAATATTTGTTAGGGTGTTGTGTGTGCGCATGTGTGTGTATGTGTATATGTGTTTGTTCGTGTGTGTGCGTGAGTGCGTTTGTAAGTGCGTGTGTATGTGTGTTTGTGTGTTTTTTGTGTCGGTGGGGATGTTAGGTGTGTGTACGTGAGACTGTGCGTATATCTATTTTTCTGAGTATGTATATGTTGTTTTAATCGTCCTTGTGATGTGTGTGTCTGAGAGAGAGCGCAACCGTATGTATGTGTGAGGGTGTGTACATATGTGTGCGTCTGTGTGTGTATGTATGTGTGCATCTGTGTGCATCTGTGTGTGTGCGTGGGAGTGTTTTGTGTGAATGTGGGAGTGTGTGTATACGTGAGTGTGTGTGTGTCTCTCTCTGTGTCTGAGTGAGTGTGTTGTTTTAAATACCCATTGTGGTGTGTGTGTGTGTGTGTAAGCAACCGTATGTGTGTGTGATGGTTCATATGTATGTGTATGTCTGTATGTGTACGTATGTTTATTTGTGTTGTGTGTTGGTGGGGGTGTTATATGTGTGTACGTGAGTTTGTGTGTGTCTCTAAGTATGTTTGTGTTTGAGTTGTCATTGTGGTGCGTGTGTGTGTGAGGGAGCAACTGTATGTGTGTGCATGAGGGTGTATGTGTGTGTGAGCATGTATGTGTGTGTTGTATTTATTAGGTGTCCTTGTACGTTGGGTTTATCCAGGTGAGGTGTATGTGTGTGCATGTGTGTTCCGTGTATGTTGGTACTGGGTATGCGTTTGTATGTGTGTGTACGTGGGTATGGTTTGTGTAGTTTCCTGGTGTATATGTGTACATGTGTGTGTGCGCTGTCATTGTGAGTGATTAGTTTTGTTTGTATTGTTAGTACAGTATGTGTGTGTATACGTGTGCGTGTGTTTGTGTGAGTGCGTCTATGTGGCTTGTATTTGTCGGGGAGGTGTGTCATTGTGTGTGCATGCTTCTGTGCATGTGTGCTTGTGGGTGTTTGTTGTGATTGTTGGGATTGTATTGTGTGTGTTTTTCTTTTGAGTGTGTGTGTGACATTTTTACTGGGGAACAGGCGTATGGTGTTTGTATGTGTGTGTACATATGTATGCAAATATGCGTGTGTGAATATGATTTGTGGTTGCCGGAGTGGTGTGTAGGTGTGTGCATGTACCTGTTTACATATGTGTGTATGGGTGTTGGTTGTGGTTGCTACAATTGTATTGTAAGTATATATATGCGCATGTGTTTTTTCTTGAAATGTATGTGGGTTTGTGCTCTGGTGTGGAGATACTGTGATTGTGTGTGTGTGTATATATGTGTGTAAGTGTGTTCGTGTCGGAGGTTTGCATTGTATTGATGTGTGTGATTTTGCGTATCTGTGTGTCTTTGTTTTGGGCGTGCACCTGGGGAGGAGGCTTATGTTAGAGTATGTTGAGCTGTGGTCTGTATTTTTGAATAAGATTATTTTCCTTATTTATTCGTGTTTGGTCAGTGGTGTTGTCTGAGCATTGGTATAATGGGAAAACTAGGAATTTGGGGGACTTGTTTTGTGCACACAGATCTAAGTGCCCACTGAGTGGTATCTGTCTTGTGGTGGGATCCCTCAATTGTTGGCGGTGGACTGTCATCCTTTCTCTGAGAGTAAGGCTCGTTTGCCCTATGTATTCTTTGTGGCACCCTTCGCACCTTTTGGCATAAAGTAAATTTTTTGATGCGCAGGTGAAGTTATTTTTTATGACAAAAGTGTGTCCCGACTGGAATCTGTATGTTGTTCCTTCCATGAGGTGAATGCAGGTCCTGCAGTTGGAACGACCACATTTTTTGACAGTAGGTGGTGGGCTTGTGTTGGGCAATTTTGCATTCGTGAGTAGGTTTTTTAGGGATTTGGGTTGTCTTTTGCTTTTTATTATTTTATGGGTTGCGAGTACTCTTTTTAGACGTGGGTCTTGATTCAGTAGTGGGATGTTTTTGTCTATTATTGTGTAAGCTTCTGCATTTCTAGGATTGTGTGTTGAGAGATATGGGAGACTATTTAACGTGCCGTGTATGTGTTTCGGTTTTCGCAGGTCATGGGTAGCAATTGCCTTGGCCCGTTCTATTCCATTGTCAACTAATGATGCTGGGTAATGTCTTTCGAGGAGAATTGCCTTTAGTTCTTCGAGTCTTTTATTTCGAGTTCTATAATTAGAGACAATTGTGCAAATTCTTCTCGCAAGGTTGAAGGGAATGTTTGTCTTTGTATGTTTTGGGTGATTGGAGGTGAACAGAAGGTATTGCTTGGAATCAGTCGGTTTGTAATGAATATCAGTCTCAATGCTCGTACCCATTTTTATAATGAGAATGTCAAGAAAAGGAAGTTGGTCTTGACTGTATTCCATTGTAAATTGGATATGGTTGTTGACACTGTTAATTAGAGTTTTGAAGTCAAAGAGTTGGTCGAGTGTGTGGGACCATAGGATGAGGCAATCATCCAAGTAACGTTTCCAATTCTTCAACAGGTATTGGTGGAAAGACAGGCCGTATCTAGTTTTGGATTTGTCGTAGATCTGCAATTCTAAGTAGGCCATCACCAGGTTTGCATATGTAGGGGCAACTTTAGTCCCCATTGCAGTCCCTGATACATATATATATATATATATATATATATATATATATATATATATATATATATATATATATATATATATATATATATACACATATACAAATATAGATACATATATATATACATATACACGTATATACGCATATATATATATATACACACACACATATTTCATGCATTAGATAAGGTGTATTCCTGCAGTGGTTCGTATTGTCCTTGCATATAAATAAATTAATGAATGAACGAATGTACACACATGACATACCTACATCAAGGCAGTGAGCTGGCAGAATCGTTAGCACGCCGGGTGAAATGCTTAGCGCTAGTTCGTCTGCCATTACGTTCTGAGTTCAAATGCTGCCGCGGTCGACTTTGCCTTTCATCCTTTCGGGGCAATAAATTAAGTACCAGTTTCGCACTGGAGTCGATGTAATCGACTTAATCCCTTTGTTTATCCCCTCTATGTTTAGCCCCTTGTGGGCAATAAAGAAATAAGATATACCTATACATATACACAACTATATGATGTGTTAATAGTTGAGGTCCTAAAATCATGGTTCCCATTATGGGGTGAAAGTTTATATCAATAGTTATAATAGCAGTTGGTACTAAATTACTAAATGAAATGCTTTAAATCTCCGGTCAATTAACAAGATACTGTATTATCCTCCATTATTTTTTCTGTTATTTTAAAGTTAACAACTTGCTGAATCCCTATAGGTAACGGGGAGGGGGTTGTGGTCATTCAAGTAATCTAATTGGTCAGCTAATTTATTTGAAAGGCCATGATGCTGCTATGGTTAGTTAGTGCTTAACAGATAACATAAACAAACTATATAAAAATTATATATGGATGAAAGCATAGAAACAAATATGAGAGTAAAAAACTGATATCGAGACTTGATTCGATTAAATTAAATTAAGGATTATATAAGTAAAAAGTTGATGAGTGTATATGTTAGTGGATATAATATAATAGGTTATAGCGATACGACTAGGGGATGTGGTTTTTAGATCATTTACGAGAAATAAGGTATTACAAATGTAAGAAACCGTATATTATTATAAATATTAAAACGTGTATCTGTCTAATTAGGGCGATTGAATGTGTATTTACCAAAATATATGAGCAATAGAAGGGAAATTCTATGATGGAAATTATAATTACAAATTTATTTTTTATCAATGGATAAGTTATTTTCCTAACTTGTTGTTATTCATCGTTAAAATAAGTTTATAGTATAATATACTTGATCAGACACAATACATTAAGTGCAAGGCACTATGCAATAGTGTTGAGCTGTTCAATTAATCATCGAATCATTTATTTTTTCAGACCATCCATTTATTTAGTTATTTAATTCCAATTTTACTGTTTTATTTGAGTGGGGGTACCAGCTAATAGTAGAATGTTCATATTTCACCATTTTTATTTTCATATTATTTTTAGTCCAAGGGGGACAACTCTGATTATTCATCTTTATAAATTGAATAAGTTACTGAAAACCATCAGATATTAAACTAATCAGCTAATTAGCTAATGAATGAATCAATTAATTAATTAAATTTAATTGAATAATTATTCAATTAATTGGTTGTGTAAATCTATTTTTATCGCTATATACATATATATATATATATATATATATATATATATATATATATACAAATATACGTATGATACACACATACATAAGTATACACCCACATACATATACATACAGATATATATGTACATACAAATTTATGATTCAGTCTTGGGGATGGTACTAAATAATGTTATTATTCTGCATATTTGTAGGTTATAATTTGATTATTTAATTTTATTATTAAAGATGAGTTAGTCTATGCGTATTTGTTTAAGGTATATTAATAGATGAGTTACTAATGCCATTGCTTTAACCATGTTTGTGTGTATTTTATTATAATGATTATTATCATCAATATGAGCGTGGGAAAATATAGCATTTCTATAACATAATGGCGGGGTGATGGTTTTTATATCTGTTCGTAGTCATGCTACAACCTTTTCAAATATAAGTAGAGAAATAATATATGCATAAATTAACCCTATAAACCTCTTGGACTATCTTATAAAACTCTCTGACGATGCCCAGAGGCATACTCAAGTACCCTAATTTTATCTACAGATTTACAATATACTGAAAAGATGGAAATAACATATGGGGAACAGTGACCTCTTGGCTGAAACAGCTGTAAGACACTGCTCTTCTTTCTCTATTCTAGAAATTACTTATACTTTACACATGTATTTATATATTATCTGAACTGTTTAAAATAAATAAATAGATATGATATAATGTCTAACAGCTGGTAAATACTACCTCTGGATTCCCTCTATTTTCTTCTTGCTATATATATATCAACGGATAAGATATTAGAAGGGACTGGATAAGTCATTTTTCCAACTTGTTATTCATCGTTAAAATATGTTTATAGTATAATATATTTCATCAGACACAATACATTAAGTGCAAGGCGCTATGCAATAGTGTTTAGTTGTTCAATTAATCATTGAATCATTTATTGTTTTAGACCATCCATTTATTTAGTTATTTAATTTCAATTTTACTGTTTTACTTGAGAGGGGGTACTAGCTAATAGTAGAATGTTCATATTTCACTATTTTAATTTTCATAATATTATTTTAATAGTCCAAGGGGGACAACTCTGTTTATTCATCTTTATAAATTGAAGAAGATACTAAAAAAACCATCAGATATTAAACTAATCAGCTAATTAGCTAATGAATGAATAAATAAATTAATTTAATTTAATAATTAGTCAACTAATTGGTTGTGTAAATATGCATTTATTCCTATATATATATATATATATATATATATATATATATATATATATATATATATATATACAAATATACGTATGCATACACACATACATAAGTACACACACACATAGATAGAGATACAGATATATATGCACATATGATTCAGCCTTGGGGATAGTACAAAATAATGTTATTATTCTGCATACTTGTAATGTCAATCTAATTGATGGTCTCCTTTTTCTCTTGTAGGTCAGAGGTGCTGAGGAACTCATCAGGTCTACGTGTTTCCACGTCTTCTAGTGTGTTTGTGTGTGTGTGGGGGGGGGGCACTTTAGTATTGTTTATTGAGTGCTTCACCTATCTTCTTGGGGTATGCAGTTAGTGAGCCCTTTTCATCAAACAGTGGCCCTATCCTGTATCGCACAGAGGCAGACTCCTTTGCAAACTTGTAGAAGGCATTAGGGTTGCTTTTTATATTTTCCCCCGCTCTGGCTTCTCTGTTTACCCTTTCTTTTTCATGGGAGAGTCTGATTTCATTCTCTGAGAATGCCATTTTGAGGAAGGGCGTTTTGCTGTCATTAGGTTCCTTATTTAAGCAATTCGAGAACTTTATCCTCCGTGTCATTAGGATTCGTCTATCTCGAGGAATAATGTTCTTGTGTGCGGTGGCTTTCTTCTCTGGGACAAACTTAATGCATATGGTTTGCATTATAGACATGAATTCATTGAATTTCATGTCACTGCTTTGCATGGACAGACTTTAAAGCCAGTTTTGCTGGAGTATCTCTTTTTTGATGGACTTCCAGTCAGACTTGTAGAAGTTCAAGTTCGCTAGCGTTTGGGATCCAGTAGTGTTGTATGATTCTTTACTTAGCTTTGGACCTTATATTTACAGTTCTATCATGTTATGGTCTGAGTGGGTAGATGGTAATATGTTTATGTTGTGGATAAGTGCAGCTCCTCAACTCCTCTAACATGAAACCCATAACTTCGAGATATGTTGTTCACAAGAACTCGGCTTTGTCACACAACATGAAAATTAACATACTGATACAAGACTTAGTTAGGATAATGAAGAACATGTCTTCACTATGCAAACCCTACGTAACGAAGAAACATGTACAGAACCTCATGCACGGCATGCAGTTCTCTGGATATGATCAGAAAGATAGGGTTCGAGTATACAGGGGTGCTAGAAAGAAGTTGGATAACATTATATGTAATGAAACCCCAGATATAGAAGCAAAGACTGGAATAGAATACAAAGAGCTTGTGACAAAGCAAACAGGGTGAACACATGGTATAACACTGACAAATATCAAGGAGTGATGTTTGTAGAGGCCACAGCCCATGGAGAACTAGTCCATAGATTTAGGAAAGCTCTGAAAGAGACTGAACTCAACAGTAAGATTGTTGAAAAGCCAGGGAACTCCATTAGATCACAACTATGTAGGACAATAATAACTACATGGTATGTAGGATTAGCCCTGGCATTAACTGTAGAACTAGAGATGTAGTCTACAGCATAAGATGCATAGAAGGTGCTTGTAAAGATATGAACATGGAATACATAGGGGAGATATCTAGGAGGATAGTGGAAAGACTTTGAGACAATATGACGACACAAAACAGTCCTCCATACTCTACCAACATGCCAAAGACCAGCATGGAGGCAACCTGGGTCAACTTGACATCCGCATTTTATCCAAGCACCCAAAGGACCCAACACTGAAACAAATACAGGAGTACGTCCTCATAAATGAAACTTCCCAAGTACTAAACAGGAAATATACGTAGTAGGTAATCATACCTACATGCCCACAGTTTATATTTCTATACAGATAGAATAGTTAGTGGGATGTTATGTAGATGTATGTGTGTGTATATATGTATACGTATATGTAGCTAGGTAAATAGATATGAAAGTAAACAGATAGACATACAGACGGATAGGTACATTGGTAATATGAACAGACAAGCACACATACAAACATATACGCAAATGAAGACTAAAACACATGACCATACACACACACACACACACACACACACACACACACACACACTTCACTTCACACAAGGACAATTCTTAACCATGCAGCTATGATATAACAGTTTCCATCTACAAAATCCTCTCAAAAGTCTTTCGTCTGCCCAAAACTACAGTAGAAGACACTTGCCGAGGGTGCCATATCTACATATGTATATATTAGGGTGACCTTTAGCAACAGGTAATTTTCTGAAAATTAAAATGTGGCTGCTCTGACCCCATAATCCTGTTCCAATCAATGAAAAGCTGGGGTGTGCAAAATTTCAGCTCAATCAAACAACTGCTAGGCGACCCTTAAATGCCTTGAAGTCGGAACATACTATACGCAACAAATAATTCTGTTCAAAAGTGCTATATTGTTCCCTATCTTGACCATTTTGTGTTTTCTTAGAGAAATTTATGTGAACACATTGAGGCAACCCCAACAGATGTTTAAAAACATTCTGAATCAAATCTACCAATAGTTAATTTGAAAATTTCCTGAAATAACATGAAAATCTTAAGAAATTTTAGGTTTTCTTAAGAAAGCACACAACTTCTAAAAGAGAAATGCAAAGGAGTGTCTAAAGCTGGGAGTGTTTGACACCAGGTAAGTGAAAGCCAGAAAGGGGAGGAACAAGCAAGGGGTCTACCCTGGTGATCGGATATTTGTATATTTAATTGCTAAATAGCAGCTACTACACCCTTTATGTTTATCTGTCCTTGTTTGTCCCCTCTTTGTAATGCCTTCATGGCAAATCGTTATGAAATAAAGTAGCTTGCTTACGAACCACATGGTTCCGGGTTCAGTCCCACTGCGTGACACATTGGGCAAGTGTCTTCTACCATAGCCTCTGGCTGACCAAAGCCTTGTGAGTACATTTGGTAGACAGAAAATAAAAGAAACCCGTCACACACATATATATATATATAGATATGCAGGGCAGGGAATCGTCAATTAGTAATAAAATTAATAATTAACAATTTTGCCGGGTAGCTCAGTATGAAAAAACCTTTTCGGTAAAAAACATTTATAATCATAAATATATAGGGATTGACAGTAACCTGCTTCTCCAACATACTGAGAATTCAGAAATAGCAGTCAAAGAACTACTGATTTCAAAACTACAAATTATTACTCCAGATTGATAGCGATATTTTTGATACACACAGAACAAAAAACAGTAGAGAAGAGTTAAAAAACCACCTGCCTTTAGTTAATTTAGTACGATCGTTTCACAGTTAAGAGTAAAGAATACTCTATTCTGATCTTCAGCTAAATATTCTAATAAATTTGTTAATGTCTAAATAACTCACGTTAATTTATTTATGATGCACACTGAATTGAATTCATTAGGGCGAGGGATTTTGAACTTACTGGCCGATGAATTTCTTAACGTCTTCCTCACGTGGTATTGATGTTCACATGGTCAAAATTAACGTGAGTTATTTAGACATTAACAAATTTATTAGAATATTTAGCTGAAGATCAGAATAGAGTATCCTTTACTATTAACTGTGAAACGATCGTACTAAATTAACTAAAGGCAGGTGGGTTTTTTAACTCTTCTCTACTGTTTTTTATTCTGTGTGTATCAAAAATATCGCTATCAATCTGGAGTAATAATTTGTAGTTTTGAAATCAGTAGTTCTTTGACTGCTATTTCTGAATTCTCAGTATGTTGGAGAAGCAGGTTACTGTCAATCCCTATATATTTATGATTATAAATGTTTTTTACCGAAAAGGTTTTTTCATACTGAGCTACCCGGCAAAATTGTTAATTATTAATTTTATTACTAATTGACGATTCCCTGCCCTGCATATCTATATTTTAATAATACCTCTAAGGTGAATAGTTAAACCGCAGGAAGTTCGTACGGGTCTCTTTTCTATGCGGGACTATTTATGATGCACACTGAATTGAATTCATTAGGGCGAGGGATTTTGAACTTACTGGCCGATAAATTTCTTAACGTCTTCCTCACGTGGTATTGATGTTCACATGGTCAAAATTAACGTGAGTTATTTAGACATTAACATATTTATTAGAATATTTAGCTGAAGATCAGAATAGAGTATTCTTTACTCTTAACTGTGAAACGATCGTACTAAATTAACTAAAGGCAGGTGGTTTTTTTAACTCTTCTCTACTGTTTTTTGTTCTGTGTGTATCAAAAATATCGCTATCAATCTGGAGTAATAATTTGTAGTTTTGAAATCAGTAGTTCTTTGACGGCTATTTCTGAATTCTCAGTATGTTGGAAAAGCAGGTTACTGTCAATCCCTATATATTTATGATTATATATATATATATATATATATATATATATATATATATATATATATATATATATATATATATATATATATGTATGTATGTGTGTGTATATATTTATGCGTCTGTGTTTGTCTCCCCAGCTTGACAACTGATGCTGGTGTGTTTACGTACCCATAACTTAGTGGTTCGGCAAAAGAGACCGAAAGAATAAGTACTAGGCTTACAAAGAATAAGTCCCGATGGCCACAGTCAAATGAATGAAACAAGTAAAAGAATATGATTTAGCTCCCAGATCTTTCCATCATGTCTGTCCTAACCCTTTTGATAGCAACCTGCCCAAAACCACCCTTGGTTCTGTGATACAAACTTCTTGATTTAAAGTGATCTAAATTAAAATCTTACATTAAAATTTCATGTTCATTTAGGTTCCAAATACCAGAATAATTAGTGACAAAGTTATTTTACTATATTTTTCAATATTTTCAAAATCACTTGAAACAAACTCGGAACATTTCAACAGAAATATCCGTAACCTTATTCATACCAACCTACCCGAGACCACCTGTGGTTGTATGACACAAATTTCCCATTTTAAAATTATCTAAGTTTAAAATCTTCCATCAAAGTTTCATCTTCATTTATGTTCCAAGAACCTGATTAATTAATAATGACAAACTTATTTGTCAATATTCTATGATACAAACTTCCAAACACCAGCTTAATAATGACAAGGCTATTTTACTAAATTCTTCGTTATTTTTAAAATTAATTTAAACAAAAACAGCATATTTCAATAGAAATATCTTAGTCATATGTTTTGACTTCCAGACCTTTCAATCTAACCATTTTGATACCAACGTGTCAGAAACCACATCTACTTCTACAATACAAAGTTCCAAACATCAGTCTGATGATGACAATGTTATTTTACTAAATTTTTCATTTTCAAAATAAGAAAAAAGGATAAATAAAATAAAAGGCAGTTAATTACAAAAAAAAATTTGGTAAGAAAAGGGTCAACAATATAAATGTGTCTTTATTTCATAATTAAAAACATTATAATTGTTGTAAAATAGTCATCATCTCATTCTCATCCTCATTGCAATATCAGGGGGTGAGAGGAGGGGATGAGTCAATTACATTGATCCGTGTTCAACTGGTACTTATTTTAGCAATCCCAAAAGGAAGAGACGTAAAGCCAACCTTGATGGAATTTGAACTCAGAACATACCGACAGACAAAATGCCGTCGAGCATTTTGCCCCGAGCACCACCAGTTCTGGCAGCTTGCTGCCTTATAACCATTATTGATCTCGTTATCACAAATATAAACTACACTATCAAATCACTGTTGAAATTTTTATAGATTTTCAGCAAAAAATTCCCTGATCTTTAACCAGGACTTTTCTTGTACTTCAGCATGTGGTCGAGGATAACCCCCAAATACAGTTGGACGGCCATACAAAGCAGTATAACAAGTGTGAAACAGAGGGGTATATGGGGGTTCCAAAAAGTGACCCGCACCCTCATACATAATAAATTCAACATCTTTTCTCTTGGTTGGTGTTAACTTGTCAAACCAGAGGTAATAGTCACTTGTATAAACCACCTGGTCATCACCGCTAATAAGAAACAATACTTTGCTACGACAAGTCTCATCGAAATAAAACAGTTTAGATTCATCTACTTTCCACAATGCCAATAAACTCCCATCATCTTTCACTTTAAAACTGCCATAGTCCAGAGAAGAGCTTGGAAGCTGTTTACCATTATGGCGGATGCTAAAAACAAAGAAGGCTGGCGAAGCGTTAATACTTATAACAGCGCTTACTTGTGGACACTGTTTCGCTATGTATAGAGCTATTATTCCTCCTAGAGATGTCCCTAAAACACCTATACCATTCTCACTGGAAACTTGCTCGTGGTTAATAAGCCACTCAATAGCCTCTTCGAAATATTCAAAATCAACGTCTGTGACGACTGAAGGTAAGTCTTTATAAGCAAAATAGGTCAAACTTAAAGTAATAAATCCATGGGACGCTAACAAAGCACCTCTGGATTCTATCAAAGAACCAGTGCTACCAAACAGATCTATCACAGCAGGATATCGTCGTTGTTGTCTGTTGGATGTTTCATCACTTGGTATGAATAAACTACCCCGAAGTCTTCCGTGGTTAACTGTGATTTTACGGACACCAGATCTCATAAACGATCGTCGAACCAATTTGGTTGCTAATGGTTTTATATCAGAAGTAAACTCAGAATGCTGTGAGATATGACCAGGGTGGACCATCACAGTGCAATCCAAAGTTTTGGTGGCATCATGAGTCCTAATTCTACCATGTTTTCCAACTACTTGAGTCATACTCGAAAATAATCCCATGGGATCAATTCCAGTGTAAGTTCCCGCTAAACATGGATCAGTGACCAGATTAACACATTCGTCAACTGAAGCATTGAAATCTCCGAAAGACCTGAAAACGGATTCTCTTTTCTTTGAGCTCTGTTCCATTGTGGCACTGACTGTGACATTTTCTTCAGGTTTCAAACCAGAAACACTCACAGACAATTGCTCATCAACGAAACCATTTTCTGGATTCACTGTTACCGAAACTGGGCAGCGGGTTGAAACTAGCACTCTGGATAAGACTGTTGGCTAGCTGGGTATGTGACGTAGAGCAGAGAGTAGTTGGTAGGATGGACGGAGGATCATCTTTCTCGGTCAGTGTATACTTGCAGGACTGCAGAAAAAAAATTAATAAATAAAATGGGTTGTTTTTAGATAAAAATTCAAGGTGAGACAAGCAGATTTTGTTAATAAAACAGTGACTTTAATTACCATAAGAATTAATTAGATGTAGGCTTAGATGTAATGATTATATAAATAATAACACAGGTGAAGCTGTTTGGACCTGTCAAGCCAGGTGTAAACATAATCATAGCTGATGCTGGTGTCACGTAACTGGCACATGTGCCGGTGGCATGTAAAAAGCACCTTTTGAGCATTGGGCCTTCTGGAGGCAATGTGGCCGAAGCCAGTGGTATGTAAAAAAGCAGCTTTTGAGTATTGGGTGTCACACAGGCAATGGCAAATGAGTGAGACCTTTAGTTATATGCTGTGATTGAGAAGAAGACCCATCAAGCCAAGTGAAATCATAGCTGTAGCAGATACTGGTGTAATGCAACTGGCATTCGTACCAGTGGAACGTAAAAGCACCCGTTACACTCTTGGAGTGGTTGGCATCAGTAATGGCATCCAGCTGTAGAAACCATGCCAAATCAAACTAGAGTTTGGTGCAGCCCCTCAGCATCCCAGCTCTGGTCAAACCATCCAACCCACACCAGCATGGACAACAGACGCTAAATGATGATGAAGTCTTGAGGTTCAGTCCCACTGCATGTGTCTTCTACTATAGCAGGGTTTCGCAATCATATTTTACCTATGGATCCCTTTCATTTCTATTTTACTAGGGGCTGGAGATAGAGAGTATTTCTAGCTAATTAATTCCGTATTGGAATAGTACTCAGTTCAGGTCTAAGGAAAGAGGTACTGCCTAAATTTATCCTTTCTGAAATAACTCCACCTGAGAACGACTATATTCACCTATCCACATGTGGCTTATTCCTCTTCTTATACCCAAATAATTTTAATAAGTTGTGCTTCACTAACATCCTCATGTTTGCTCCGATTCTTTTTACTGCCCTTTCAAAAATACAAACACTCTGTACTTGTTGTTAACAGTTTCTTATATGTATTAACCCTCTCAACCACTTAGACTCTCTGAAGAAGCCTAGAGGCACATTCATCATCCAAACTTTATCTGCCCATCCCTGCAGAAAACTGAGGAGATGGAGATGGCATGGAGGATTTCGTTGTCTCTTGGCAGAAACGGCCATAAGGAACTAGTACCTACTAACAATCTGATCTTTTGCTCTTTTCTGTAATATTAGTACACGTGTATGTAATACAATGGTTATTACATGTGTATGTATTCTTCTAATAACTTTGGAATAAAGAGACATACTAGAATGTCTACTGGCTGATGCATGTCGTTTTTGTATCCTCTCCATTTTCTTAATGGCTATATATATAAACACGGTTTTCTTTTGTATCATATTATTTATTCTAGGTTTTGTAGAATGATACATTAAGGAGCTTTTTTATGAGTACTACTGGATTACTAGAATCTATCTATCTATCTATCTATCTATCTATCTATCTATCTATCTATCTATCTCTTCTCACGGACGTGCTGTCACATCGGCTGCGAAGGTAAACGTTTATTTGACCTTTTATTGTCCACATTTTGTTGGAATGTTTTAATAATTTTGTTGCGAAGCACCTAGGCTTCATTTGTGTGTATTTTCAAGGGCAGGAATTGACCGCCAGGGGCAGTTTCGGCCCTAGCAAAATACAAAAATTTCCTTCTTGACATTTGAAAAATGTCGAGAAACATAATTTTGGAACGCTTGTCTTGTTCTTTTGACAAGCATTTCCCGAGGCTTCAGATGCCAGAAGAGAAAAAAGAACAGAGTAGCGCGTGCTCATACAGTGACAGGAACGCAGTTGCTGTAAACGTCACAAAGACTGTGATTACAGCTACTAACATCCCTCTCACCACCACCACCACCACCACCACCACCACCAACACCACCACCACCAACACCAACAACAAAAACAAAACTGTAACCAAGGTTACAAAACCATGCGTAAAAACCGTCACAAATGTCTCTGACGTAAGCACCATTGCTGCTGACGCCATCATCACCACCACCAACAACAACGACAACAACAACGACAACAACGACAACAACAACAACAACGACAACAACAACAACAACAACAACAACAGCAACAACAAGGACGTAAAGTTATCGGCCGTCAGCAATGACACCATCACCTGTTCAACAAACTCTGCTGCCACTACCACCACCTTTGAACCAGGCAGTACATACACCAACATAAACAAAAATATCCAGAAGAACATGTCCGCCAGCACAACAAAAACAAATTTCGCAAATGCTCTAAAGGAAAAAAGAACAATAGTGACATTCACACAAAAACAAATAAAAGACACAAAATCCCTTCTTACGAAAGAAGGAGATGATGTCAGAATAAACATACCAAAAGATATTATAGAAATGAAAAACAAAAGTGCATCATTTATAAACTGGTAAACACAAAAACCAGACGTGTAGAAAATGTTAGCACAGATAAAATTGAAGTTTTTCTTAGAAAAATTTGGCCTTATCAGAATCATTTCACCTGGGGAAGAAAATTTGGGACGGTGCAGGTGAGATTTCTGGATGAAAATTTAGCTAAACAATTTTCGACACTCTCTCTCCGCACAGATGACTTGGTAATGATACCGAGTTATCTAGGACAGAGAGTGACCAAAGTTATGATAAAAAATGTGCCATCGGAGGTGGACACCCAATGGCTGATATCGGCCGTGTGCCTGGAAATGGAGGAGGCAAATATTTTGGAGATTACGGTCGGAGAGGAAAAGAACTGGGGAGGGAAAGATCTGGAAATCCTTCTCCACATCACGGAGGAGGCTTCACAGAAAATTCCTCCAAACATTAGATTGGCAGAGGACCACAAGCTGTATGTGGTGGTAGAGGGCAGGCGACCTCGCTGTTACCTATGCAACAGCGAAGCACATCTGAAAAAAGACTGCCCTCTGGCCGCTAAACAAAAACAACAAAAACAACAACAACAACAACAACAACAGAAACAACTACCAAATACCCCCAACAGAAAAACCTTACTACCAACACCACCAGCAACACAAAAAACAACAACAGAAATATCAGCAATAACCACAACAGAAAAGACAACAGAAACTGCAAAAGCAGAAGAAAAAAAAAATTCCAAGACTGCCTCTCCCTCCCCCATATCACATACACCACACACAAATAACAAGCAGCCAACATCAATAAAAACAGCAACACAAACATTCACAGAAACACACACAGACGCACAAAATTTGCCGTTACCTCTTTCTGACTCCTCAGATCTCCCATCATCCGATGAAGAGAGTGGGGAGGAGTGGAAAATAGCTACGAAAGGAAAGAGGAAGCGCAGTAAGAAGAAAACAAAACAAAATGCAAACACAAACAAAGCAGGGAGATTCACATCTCCCGAAAATACTACTAACACCAATAGTAATATAAAAAAAACAATGCTAACAGCAATAGACAGTACAAACACAGAGTTGATGAATTACATCAACTCTAAAACAAACATCACAAATAACGATATCAAAACCAACAACCACCCACGTACAACACCGCCAAAACACATTAAAATTATTCATGTAACACCAGCATTACACAACACAATAAAATCCCTCTACCCCAACTCGGTAGGGGTATTCCAGAAATATTTGTGCAAGAAATTGTACAATAGCCTCCTTGGTGAAAAATCCAAGGAGGAAACAAAACTTTCTAACGGTAAGTAACACACTGTTCTTTTGTTTTGTGCTTTAAAGCACACGTATAAATAGAATCATGGTGAAGATTGGTTGTGTGAATGTGCGTGGCTTAGGGTCCCCTTCGAAACAAGGGTACCTCTTAAATGACATCAAGTCACACAATTTGGATATCATAGCCATTAGTGAGACCAGACTCCATGAACCGCGGGCCCTAAAGTCCATGTTTGGCGGACAGTTTAACATTTATTTTTCTCCCTGTCTGCCGAGGATGGGCGGTAGTGGCACGGCGGTTCTTTTTCGCAAGAGTCTGGATCTCCAAGTAAAGACGATATTTACGGACCCGGAGGGTAGACTGGTTGTCCTAGATGTGGACGGCAGCGATGGAGGCGCTTTCGGTTGCTGGCAGTTTATGTGCCTCCTTTAACAGGTCGGTCAGACTTCTTTCGACCTCTAGAAGTATTCCTGGGAACGTCTCGTCCCTTACTTTTAGTGGGGGATTGGAATGCTACCTTGGACACGCATCTAGACTACGTGGGGAGTGACAAAACTAGAAGGGGATGCAAAGGCCTCATAGACCTGCTCAGACGCTTCCAGTTGTCTGACAGGTATCGACTCGACCACCCAAATGTGCCAACGTGGACTTGGAGCAACCGCATTGGGTCGTCGAGATCGTATCTAGATAGGATAGTGTGTAGGACAAGAGATAGAGATAGTTTAGGATGTCCACAGTTCCACATAGTCAGCTACACGGATCACAAACTTGTGACGTGTACGCTAGACTTAGATAAGGCACATAGGCAGGGTCCCGGTTACTGGAAACTAAACGCGTCTTTCCCGTCGAGACAGGTTTTCAGAGACCGGATTAGCACGTTAGTAAAGAGGGCTTTGACGGGAGCCATCGTCAACAACAAATGGTGGTTTGCCCTCAAGAGAGCAGTAAGGGCGGAAGCAATAAGGTATAGTAGGGCACTAGCTGTAGAGAGGAACAGAGTAGAGGGGGAGCTAGTGATAAAGTTAGAAGAGGCATTGCGAAGTGGCATCGCATCCGACGTTTTAGCGGCGAGGTTGGCCCTCGACCAACACTTCAATGCTAAACACGAAGAGTGTGCTGTCAGGGCAAGGATGCGTGCTCTGAGGAATGAAGGTGTTGGAGCCACACGAGAGGCCCGGGTGGCGGAGGCGCAGCGGGGTAACAGAGCCACCATCCGGTCTCTGGTAGACGAACAGGGGCGCGAATTGCTCGAGCCGAGCAAGATGTGCGAGGCGTTTCAGCGGCATTTTGCCCGACTGTTCGGGAGGAGTGGCGAGCGAGAAGGCAAGGTGGACTTTAGTGCCTACCTGCACAGCTTGCCACGACTCTCGGCAAGAGAGGCGGAGTGCTGCGAAGGGGTCATCACGGCGGAGGAGGTGAGGGACGCAATGGCGGGTTGCTCGACGGACAAATCTCCGGGTTTGGATGGTCTGCCCTACGAGCTTTACAACTGTATGCCAGACTTGTTTGGAGAAGTCTTGGCGGCCGTGTACTGCAACTGGCAGCAGAACGGGAGCATTCCCGGTTTTGTGAGCCGAGGAGCGGTAACGCTGCTGAAGAAAGATCCAAACAAGGGGGACGCCATAGATAACTTTAGGCCCATCACTCTGCTCAATGCAGACATGAACATTTTGGCCAAGGTGTTAGCCAAGCGGTTGGCGCTTGTCATCGAGAAACTAGTCGGCACGGAGCAGACGTGCGCCGTGCCGGGCCGGAGCATCCATGACAACCTCCATCTGATGCGCTACATCATAGAGAGGGTAGTTAAGGAACCTGGCATGGGTGGGGCCCTGATGAATTTGGATCAATCCAAAGCTTTCGATAGGGTAGACCATCGATACTTGGAGGCCGTCCTCGAAGCGGCCGGCTTCGGTCCCGTTTTCCGCGGCTGGATGGCTGCCTTGTACACAGGCATCCGTTCGGTTGTTCGCGTCAATGGACGTCTATCGGGACCCTTCGACATTGCACGTTCGGTTCGTCAGGGATGCCCCCTGTCGCCGCTCCTGTACGTATTGACTCTCGAGTCACTACTGCGGAAGCTGGCGACGCTGAGGGGCATCCCGCGAGAACTGGGGTGCGGGACGAGCGTGTCGGCATACGCGGACGACGTCACCGTCATAGCGTCTAGCCACGAGCACATCGAGCTTGTCGGCGAGACGCTGAAAGACTACGAAGCGGTGACGGGAGCGAAAATCAACCGGGATAAGTCGGTGGGTTTGCTGCTCGGCACCTGGAGAAGCAAGCCCATACCGTCCGGCAGCGCCTCAGTAGTGGGACGCTGGACGGACGGTCCGGTCAAGTTGCTCGGAGTCTGGTTCGGTCCGGACCTGCAAACGGAGAAGAACTGGGACGAGATAACGAGTAGGGTGGCCACTCTCTGCCGGCAATGGTCCGAGAGGAAGCTGTCCCTAAAAGGTCGGGCGGAGGTGGCGAACGCGTACATCGCGTCCGTCATCGAATACCGCCTGACCGTCGTGCCTTGTCCCGATCGCGCCATCACCGAAATGGAGCGCATCCTCTTCCGCTTTTTGTGGAAAGGAAGCGTTCCGATGGTGAGGCGATCCGTTTGTTGCCAACACCCGCTGAAAGGAGGGCTGGGCATGCCGTGGTTGATGATGCGCAGACATGCGCTGAGACTGCGACATCTCCGGCTCTATGTAGACGACGGTGAGCAGGTGTGGTCGCCGTTTGTGCGACGCGCTTTCCCGCAGCTCGTCTCCATGACCGAGCTGCAGTCGTGGATCAAAAAGAGGCCGAGGAATGGCGTATGGCACCGTGAGTGTCGCGTTGCTCTGCAACAACTGTGCCGTCCCGGGTCGACCTTGAGCGGCTGCATCACAACGAAGTCATTCTATAGGGGATTAGTGGAGGGCAGGTACGACGACGATCTCGGGGCGAACCTGGGCGTCGACGAGGAATACCTGACCCGCCTGTTCAGGACGACTTTCGGGCCGGGACCTATGGACAACTTCCAGAGATCCCTGGCCTGGCAGTGTTACCGAGAGGCGCTACCCGTTCGGGATAAGCTCTATAGACACGGCTCGCGAAATGCGGGGCCGACCTGCCCGAGATGCGGTCAGAGCGATGAAACCGTTCTACACGCACTCGTGCAGTGTCCAACCATTACGGAGCTGTGGGCTTATGTCGAACGACTGCTGTCGCGTGTGGGACGAGTCGGTTTATCAACCGAGTCTATCGTCAATATCGTCACGCCTCCTTCCTTTAAACGAGAAGGAAGAGCTGTATTTATCGTACTTGTGGCTATGGCCAAAGAATGCATCTGGTGGACGCGTCTGAAAGGATTAGAGACAAATACTTTCCTCTCTGGTCAATCTCTCATCAACTTTTTCAAGTATCACTTGAAAAGGAAGGTGAGAGTAGAGAGGCAAGTGTTGTCTAGCAAATGTTTCGAAAAAAGATGGATACATGTAGCAAGAATGGCACGTATAAATGACGAAGCCACCTTGACCATGATTCTATAAAACGTTTTAAAATTTTGTAAACAGAGAGTTACTTACGTTTCTTGCTTAAATAAAAGAAATTTTATTTAACAAACTGTGACACTAAAGACCGAGGTTACCGTGGTCTTTTCGTAGGTTTTTCTTTCCACGGATAACCTCCACATTTATTGGGAATTTTTTTGTATTATTTCGTATTTTTTGTAAATACCCCAAACGTTTTGCGATGTTTTTTTTTCATCGTTGTCCCCACTTTTGTTTTTTTTTCTGCTTTGTTTTCGACCCCCTCGTAAAGAAAAACTCTACATTTGTATTTTGTCCACTCTGTGTTGAGCCCTGTGTGGCTAATAAAGAAATCTATCTATCTATCTATCTATCTATCTATCTATATATATATATATATATATATATATATATATATATACATATATATATATATATATATATATATATATATATATATATATATATATATATATATATATATATATATATATATATATATATATATATATATATATATATATATATATATATATATATAAAGAGAGAGAGAGAGTCTTGCAGAAAATTGAGACTAATTTTAAGCAGTTGACTTTGTGGGTTTACTATTATTTTGATAAAACCTTGCTTGCTTGAAACTCTAATCCTCTGGGCACATTGCCAATAAAGTTGCGAAGTTGACGAAACTTCCAAAAGCAACAGTTTATCATGTGTATAAACAATTTAAAGGAGGAAAGATTGATAGAAAAGAACACAAGACTCAAAGTGATTCCAATTCATCCATATCCATGACAACTCTTGCAAAAAATGCAATGTGTCCCTTTGTACAGTGTCCAGATCTGTGAGCAGGATCCTTGGCATGACTAGCTATGTTCAATGATGCTATCACCTCCTGACAGCTAAGGCCAAAGCAACCAGAGCTGAGAAATGCCCAAAGCTTCTGTCGCTCATCAAGCATCAAATTGCAGGAAAAACTTGTGTTTGTGGATGAGAAGTTCACTGTCAACACTGAGGTGAATCACAGAAATTCTTGAGTGATTGCATACAACCCTTCTGGTGTCCCTCCCATATTTGAGACTAAGAATCCTGCCTCTGTGGTGGTATTTGGAGCCATGGAAGTGTCATGGAACCACACATCATTGAGTCTGGCACAAAGGAATATCTGAACAACCTGAAGAACTCTGTTGCTTTGGAAGGAGCAGAATTTTTAGCTAGAAAATGTGGTACTTATCAAGGATTCTGCACCATGCCACAGGTCAAAAGCAACACAGGCCTTCCTTGGTGTGAGAGTGCTATTTTTTATGAGAGTCAACATGTGGCCCAGTAACAGCCCAGATCTCAACCACCTCAATTACTTTTTATGGGGCATACTTCAAGCAAGGACCAATGCTTCACCACACTTGTGTGCCAACAGTTTGAAGACTTGAATTATGCGTGCGACATGCAAACTCAAAAAGGTGGATGTTGTATGAGCTACAGAAACTTTTGTTCTTATGTGGAGGCTCAAAAGGGTGGCCATATTGAGTGATAAATGTTACGTTAAAATTATATCTGTCCACTACTATTAATTTAGTATTTATAACAGTTTTATGTATTGTAAAAATTGTCTTATTTTATCTGCAATACCCTTATATTTATATATATATATATATATATATATATATATATATATATATATATATATATATATATATATATATATATATGTATGTATATATATATATATATATATGTATGTGTGTATATATCATCTGTAAAACGCATGAATCTGAAAGAAGCACATTCTGTGATATAGAGCAGTATATATTAAAAATGGGGAAGGCTGGTTATGGGACTAGTTTAGGTCTCCGTCCATAAAGGGTTTAGCATTCCACCACATATGCCGAATTATGTCCATTATCTTTTCCAGCAGCATTCAAGTGTACAGCTTTTTGGATGGTGTGGGTATATTTTTAGTGGAGTAGACAAAGACAAAAAAATTTCGTATTTGAGAGACCATAAATATGCATAGGCATGGCCCACTGACCAGCTATTTAACATAAACCACGTGGTCTCTGTAAAACACTGGCCAGGAAGTGAAAAAGGATCCTCCGTAAAAAAACATAAATCCTAAAGAAGAGAATTATGAACCTTTCCGCTAACCAAAATATTTTCAATGCAGCGGCCCCTTACTATAACAAGACTCTAGCTGCCAGTGGATTTAGGGACCACACCTCCTACATGCTGGAAACCCAACAGCCACAGAAGGAAGCGTCACAGAAATACCATTTGGTTTGCAACCCCCTCTCTCTCTTAACACAAAAATGCCTGTCGGTAGAATATTCCTTAAATTAATAGATAAGCATTTCACCAGCTCCCATTGGTACGGGCCCATTTTCAACAGGTACAATGTTAGAGTCTCTTTCAGCTGTGTCCCCAATATTAAGAGCATTCTAGTTAGTGCCCATAGGCCATGGGCAGAGGCAGGATGTTCATGCATGGATTGCAACAGATGCACGGTGGGGGAGGAGCACTACGAAATCAAAGGGGTCGTCTAGGAAGCCAAAGTACTAGCAAGCCCTTGCAATACCACTGGTAGAAACAGTAGCAGCCATAGATATGGGACCAGAACCAGCAATGCCGCCACCCTCGCCACAGTTAACAACATTAACAACAATGGCAGTTCCCCCGACGGCAACAACAGCAGAATGGAGATTTACAGACTACATTTACATTTCAGGAGGTTCCTGCTTGCCTTTTAGGGTCCACAAGATGGTGGCACAGCTGGAAGTTGATAGCTAAGGCAGACGATCCCAATTGTTACCTTTGAGTAGTGAGGTATTTCCTCCTCCAAGGATCTGACAATATACCATAAACCTAAACCCTTTATGGATGGGAAACCTAAGGTTATCCCATGGATCGGCCTTCCACACTTTTAATATATATAAATATGTGTGTGTGTTTGGTGGGGTGTTTATGTCCCTGAAACTTGGCAGTTCAGGAAAAGCAACCTACAGAATAAGCACCAAGCTTAAAGCACTAGGATCGATTTCGTTGGACTAACATTCTTCAAGGCAGTGAGTGCTCCAGCATGATCGCAGTCTGACTGAAACGAGGTATTTCATTTTGCCTATATTCTTTCTTTTACTTGTTTTAGTCATTTGACTGTAGACATGCTGGAGCATTGCTTTGGAGGAATTATTTCATTTTATAAACCCTACTACTTATTCTATCAGTCCCTTTGTTGGTGATGGGCGAGACAAACACAGACACAATGACACACACACATATGTACAAATACACACACGACAGGCTTCTATCAGTTTCCATCTACCAAATCCGCTCACAAGGCTTCGGTTGTCCTGAGGTTACGATTGAAGACATTTGCCCAAGATGCCATGCAATGGGACTGAAGATCGTGAAAAAGCTACAGAGAAAACTTTATGCTGAGATTTTTTTATTTGGTCAAATTCTGTTAATTTCATATTCTTTTTCAATTTACTCTAGATATTTTATATTCTTCTTACATTTCTGATTATTCGAATGTGTAAGGATGGATATTGATGCATATGAATCTGATTTCAAATGTAATTCTGAAGAACTGAAGCAACAAACTTACCTCATTTCGCCTCACCTAAATTTGTCTTTTATATGCTCCAAGAGAACGGAGATTATTTCTGAAATAATGTTCAGATTATGTTATAGTATTTTTAATGCATTTACAAAAGCTGATACAGTTTTTCTAATGAAGTTAACATTTGGGGAAAATGTATTTTTTTCTCCAAGTATAAAATGCAGTAAATATTACTCCGGTACTACTAAAGCAGAGTGGTCCCCAACGAGCACCCACGCTAGCTAGTCGTGAGTAGTCGATCCTACAACAAGTGCGTGTGTGAGTGCGCGTATGCAGATGAATACATGTGCGCATGCGCTCGTATGCAAATTAGTACATGCATGTGAAACTTTCAGTACTTAAGTCACTTTGCGACTTCTACTAATTATCTATCTTCCTTTCTATTTATCTACCAATCCATCTATATAACTATTTATATATATGTATATTTGTATGTATATATATATATATATATATATATATATATATATATATATATATATATATATATATATATATATATATGGCCGTTGCCAATACTGCCTGACTGGCCTTCATGCCGATGGCATGTAAAAGCACCCACTACACTCTCTGAGTGGTTGGCGTTTAGGAAGGGCATCCAGCTGTAGATACTCTGTCAAATGCTGTGCGTGAGAAAACCCAGCAAGCCAAGTGAGATCTAAATCTAAGGCCTCAGCCAGTCCACTTGGGCGTACCTTCCTTCATTGGACACTAAACTCCACTTGTGAAGATCTGTTGAGGCAAGTGAAATCGAAATCGAGTTAAATTGGACACTAAATTCCACTTGCGAAAACCTGTTCAGGCAAGTGAAATCGAAATCGAGTTAGATTGGACACGAAACTCAGCGAATTTGTGATGGCACCTGTGCCCAGCATCGCCTTTCTGGCACTTGTGCCCGCGGCATGTCTAAGGACTTTCGAGCGAGATCGTTTCCAGCGCCCCTGGACTGGCTCTTGTGCGGGTAGCACATAAAATACACCATTTTGAGCGTGGCCATTGCCAGTACTGCCTGACTGGCCTTCGTAGGATTTTCGAGCGAGATCGTTGCCATTGCCCCTGGACTGGCTCTTGTGCAGGTGGCACATAAAATACACCATCTTGAGCGTGGCCGTTGCCAGTACCGCCTGACTGGCCTTCATGCGGGTAACACGTAAAAGCACCTACTACACTCTCTGAGTGGTTGCCGTTAGGAAGGGCATCCAGCCGTAGAAACTCTGCCAAATCAGATTGGAGCCTGGTGCAGCCATCTGGTTTCACCAGTCCTCAGTCAAATAGTCCAACCTATGCTAGCATGGAAAGCGAACGTTAAACGACGACGATGATGATGATGATGATGTATATATATATATATATATATATATATATATATATATATATATATATATAAGTATGTATGTATATATATATATATGTATTTACACACACACACACACACACACATATATATATATATATATATATATATATATATATATATATATATATATATATATATATATATACACATGTATATATGTATATATATATATATGTATATATATATGTATGTATATATATATATATATATATGTATGTATATATATATATATATATATATATATATATATATATATATATATATATATATATATATATGCATGTATGTATATATATATATGTATTTACATATATAGATATATATATATGTATACTAGCAGAAATACTCGGCGTTGCCCTGGTTAAAGAGAATAATGAAATCTAAAAACGCCGTCTAGACTACGCATCATCTTTATATATAGAGATATATATACACACACGCACCCAAACACACGTATATATATGTATATCAATATAAATATATGAACTTCAATGAAGTTTCGTAAAAGAAGGTGATCATGTACATACTTTCTTGCTGTTGTGATTATAACACCTCGTTGTAAACTATGTTCCTTGTTTTCCCTTGTGGAGCATATACAAATAGGTTTTTTTTGCTGCCCACTCTTGAGCAGCCAACATACAGTTGTCCATGTGAGAAGCAGGGCTCTTCCAAGAGAGGACCAGCTACAGACAGTGTTTGACCCTGAGATTTGTTTATGGACAAGGCAAAAGTCACACGAAGGGGGAATTGTAGTCTTCTGAATGTAAAAGGAATGTCTGCTCCTGATGGAGTAAGAGGAATTCTTGGAATAAAGACGTCATCCCCTTTTGCACATCCAGAAAGAATGGTAGCGTCGATAACGTGTGACATCATTTTCTTTATCACGAGTCGTGTTCCATTGCAAAGTCTTGGTGGTTCCAGATTGCGGAGCGGCATAACAGGCATTCCAAATTTAAGTGATAATATGTGGGGAGGTAGTCCTGGAGGCTCCAACGAATTGAGAAATTCAGGAGGATAGTTCACCACTTCATTTGTATCTGGAACTGTATCAACAGACTTGTAAGTTTGAAGATTGCCGAGAAGAGAATGCATCAGGTGTTGATTAATTTTTGTAACAGCTACGTTTTTTGGAGCTAATATTGCTCTTTCACATAGCCAATTGTGATTTTGGTAGTTTTGTTTAAAGTTGGGAAAGTCTTTGTGTTTGAGGTCATCTACAGAATTAACAACAGAACAAAATGGCCATACTTCTATTTCTTCTGCAGCATCGAGAGGCACCTTACCATCACCAATTGTCAAAATGTCCTGTGCGAATTTTTTGGACATTTGGTCGCCGTGTAGCTGAGCTCTCATGTTAGTGTTAAGAGTGAGGATAGTAACATGATGCCACAGGGTAGAGGACTTTAGGCATGCTTGGACCTCATCTGCTCTAGTGCCTTTTGGAATGACAGGAAGAGTTTGCCTGAAATCACCTGACAACAGAAGCGTAACACCTCCCATTGGAGCGTGACAGTCTCGGATGTCTTTCAGGGCTCTATCTAATGCTTCCAAAGCTCTCTTGTGAGCCATGGTGCATTCATCCCAGACAATTAGATGACACCTTTTAAGTACCTGCCCTTGATCTGAGCTTTTGGTGATGTTGCATGAAAGCATCTCGGATGCTGCTAAATTTAAAGGGAGTTTAAAAGTCGAGTGTGCTGTCCTGCCACCGGGTAACAAAGTAGCTGCAATCCCAGAGGAAGCCACAGCTACTGCAATGTCCTGATGCTGCCTAACTTCTGCAAGGAGAAGCTTTGTTATAAATGTTTTCCCTGTCCCTCCAGGAGCATCGAGGAAGAAGATTTGTCCATCACGTTGGCGTACACTGTTAATAATAGTTGTGTAGGCCTGCAGCTGGTCTGGAAGTAATTTATGCTTGTTTTCAGCAATGTAGTTTGAAAGCGCTTGAGTGTCGTAAGATGTTTCACGAATGACAGCAGTGGGAAGGCTATTTGACCCTGACCTGAATGTCTGTGGCAGGCCATATGTGGACAATTCATTACCACCCAGTGTAGCAATTCTGTCTTCAATGTCAATGAGAGTTTTATTGTAAACTTCATTGCTGATACCCTCCATGTCAGGATAGAGCCGTTGAGCTTGCCGGTGAAAGTCTTCAGCCAGGTTGTCCCTGTACTTGAGCCATAGATTTGCAGGATCACGCAGTTCGCATGTTTGAAGTAATACTGCAAACAGTGTCCTGAGACTTTTAGGTGATTCTGATAAAGCAGCCTCTCCCAAAGTTGCATCCCATTGTGCACCATCTTCCAACAGTCCTTGTCGATAGCAGGCTTCTCTGTATGTTGTGCAGACATGGCCATGAACGGCTTTTAGGTCTTGGAAAGACTTGGGGCCTCTGACCTCATGCAGCAGTAGGCGGAGGTAGAAGCACTCTTATTGAGTGGGATGCACTGTGTATACTCGTCCAAGGCAAATATCAAACTTAATGCCAGGGTATCCACAAACATTTTGACCTGCTTTCCTTGGTCTCCATTTTTTTCCATTCCAAGTGTAGTATGGTGGAATCTGTGGATACAGTAAGGTTTGAGCGAATGGATCCAGTTGACACAGCTTGAAGAATGCAGTGAGTGTGCTATCCCTTGGTTGCTCTGCCAACAGAGAAGCATTAGCATCGGTGAAGTAGACTCTTTGACCGTTTTCTAAGTGCACTGCAAGCTGTTGAATGGCGGGGTGTCGTTGGTGAAGTGGAAAGCCAAAGATGCGCCAGAAAGCCTCGTTGCTACTTATGTAGCGTCCCACCTGATAGTGCGTAACCTCATCCTGGCAGTATTGTTGTTGAAGTCCAAACATTGCAGCGTCAGAACCCTTGTTGATATACTTGCAAACATACTTGATGGACTTAACGGAGTTGCAAAACTCAACGTTGATGTGGGCATTGAAAATCTTTGACAGGAGTGGGCAGTAGGGAACAATCCATCTGTTATCAACCTCGTGCTGTCCTATATTTGCTGTGAAACCGCCGTTTTGTGGTTTTCTCCGTCTGTATGAGGGATACCCATCAGCACCTGTCTGAGTTGCTTGTAGGAACTTCCTTGGAAACTTTTTTCAACATACGCCATTTTCAAACATGGTGAGTTAATGTTGAATCCACGCCCACATGGACCATGCACCATGTTTGCTTTAACTATGTCGTATAGTACCTTGTCTAAAGCTGGATCAGGAAGTTCTGCAGAGATTATCTTGTCGATGTCAGTTGATTTGATCTTCGTTGAGAGCCAAAGCAGGATATGAGCATGTGGAAGGCCCCTTTTTTGCCATTCGATTGTGTACATGTCACACTGTGTAGGTCTGAAGATTTGCCCTTTTTTGATGCGGTCCATGAGAGTAATTAATTTCAGATGGAAAACTCGGGCGAGGATGTCATGCCTGTCTTTAGGCTTTTGACCGGAGAAGAGTTCGTCCTGAATCTCCTTCCACTTGGGATTGCATGTGAAAGTGATGAATAAGTCAGGCCTGCCGTAATGGCGGACAAAGGTCATTGCATCCTGTGTTCTTTCATGCATATATCGGGGACTTCCAGTGAATGTGGAAGGCAAGATGCAAAGTCTTCCTATGCTTGTTGGAGCAGCATCATTGTTGATAGCATCTCGGAGATGGATGTAGCTGTCAGAGCGCAATTTTTGTTGATGTGATCTGATGAAACACAATCTCTCTGATTCCATTTTTGCACACATATCAACTGCAAATTGATGAAACAGATCTCGAGACTGGTGGAGATGATTACAGGAGTCGTTTCGTGTCATAAATCGGTATGCGTAGAAGTCCATGCAGGATACTTGCTTGTTCAGATATTCATGACGATCTTGTAGATGTTGCTGTTGTATACCGATGTGGTAGCCATCCTCACCGTAAACAAACAGAAGTGGATACTGAAGTGTGTCGTATGATCTGTGTGTTTCGGTAATTCGTTGGACGGTGGTGTCACGTCGCCTAAGGACAATGTCTGTGGGATTGTGCTGTTCACCGTGAAGGAGTACAGCTATTTCATTGCATGTGGGTGCATTGTAACGGCCTGCATGTTCTGTAGATGGTCTTTTCTGAGCATCTATGACAACATTGAAATTAGAAGCTTCTGTTTCTAAGGCATACTTGAAGCTGCGTACGTAGCTGTTTGTCTGGTGCAGCAGGTCTTGAAGTTGCATTATCAATTGAAATTTAGTGCCATTGGAAATGGAGTTTCGTCGGGTGGCTTGTTCATGTAAATTACCTACAAAGTACAGTTGAAGGAATTGAGGATCTTGATTTTCAGCAGGTTCGAGCGATCCTATCCTATGGTAAACCTGTCCCTGCACTTTGAAAGTTGGCATAAACCCACCTTCTTGAACAACATTAGCGCCGAAAGATGTCATTTTGAATGCACAGTTGTACTTGCGGATGTTATTTAGGAAATGTTTCGACTCTGTATTTTTGCCATCGTAGAGTGACTTTAACAGCTGTGGTGGATCCTGCAGGGGAGTGATGTTAACTTTTCCATTAGCGCAACACATAGCAGGAGTTTCTCTGGACCACTTATTAGCATTGCAGAAAGAGCAAGTGAGGGACATATCTCCAATGTTTATATCTGGGTGGCCATCATATAGAATGTTAGGGTTGTAGCTGAAAGCCTTTAATAACCATCGTGAGTTGCATGGCGTTGAAAATCCTCGTCTATGAGCTCTTTGTTGAATGGAAGTCTGCAGCATAATATATGTTTGTTGTAATGTCTGGGAAGCTCGCACAGTAGCCATGTTGGCAGCATTCCTGAGCAGTCGTGTAGCACGTTTTTTTTTTCTTCTCTGCCGCTCGTGCAGCAGCAGTTGAGGCAGCATCAGCATTTCGTCGAAGTGTACGCTGGTGATCTGTTTGGAGTGCTCTTGAAGTGGCTGTACGTTCAGCATTTTGTGATCGTCTAATGTCAGTTTCCAATGACGATTCATTTGCCCTTTTTGCTGATAATGTTGCACCTTTCGCAGTTTTGCGTCCAATTGAAGAAGTCTTTCTTCGGGGCATGATCTAAAATAAGCATGATGAAATGCAGTGAGTACACTGTGAATTATGAAATATTAATGGAATGGTTATTATGTAAGTGTAGATAAGTTGCAAACTTGCAAATGCTGCGGTAATAATGAAGTGGTATTAAAACGGATGGCAGTGAAGTGGTTCTATAGTCTTGTTGGGTCCTTAGAACTGTCGTTAGGGTAGGAAGGTTAGAGTTGAATTGGATGACAATATATTTGACTTGACAGGGTAGTATGTGGTTAATGTCTGTTACCATCTTCCATTATATCGTCGTGAGAATTAATTTGTATTTACCTGCCGTGGTACTTAACTGAGAATGGGATGTAAGGGGACAATGTTTTGGAGATTCCGGTTCGAATTGACATCAGTGTTTTTGTTTCATTTTTGACACGTAATACTTAAATAGTGGAAGAGATATAATGTTGCTGTGGACTGGAAGTATGCCATAAGTTAGAAATTATTTTTGATTAAAACACAACCGGGACGCTAAGTAAGGCATGTGTAAAGTTTGAATGAAATTGGTTGTGTAGTTCTCGAGTTTTAGGGATTCACACAGACAGACAGACAGACAAACACACACACACACACACACACACACACACACACACACACACATTCTCAATACATGTAGGATTCCTCACCATACAGGTAACAGGCACAGCTGCAAGATGCATTACGGATCTATAGCAATTGGAAGGGCATGACCCAATTGGAATAACAACGTGTGACGTTTGGAGTAAAGGGAAATGAAAGTGTCGCCTCTGGAGTTTGCAAATGACCACTATACCGATAGGTAACTGTGCAAACAAAATTTACAATCGATAAATGTCTTAGAACAACCAGTCTCTCATCTGGGAAGGCCTTGAAATCAATGTTACTTAATAATTTTTTCTTTCCTAATTTTTTCATTCATAATTTTTTCCATTCATAATTTTTTCATTCATATTTTTTTTATTACGTTTGTAGAAATAAATAATCTTGTATTTTTCTACTATTCAATTGATCTTTAATTATAATTAAATAAACGTCTTTAGCTTTAAATAGTATAGCTTTAACTATTACACCGGTTAAATATGTACTAATTTTATCTTCATTATTATTTTAAACTTAAACTTCGTTCAACTTGTATTTAAAACAATGATAATTTATGTAAGATGTTTTTTTATATAATATACATGTTATTATAATGGATGAAGGGATGATTATTGAATGGTTATTATTTTGATATCATGATATTTTTTTAATAATTTTTCTATCTTTATATAATAAGTATTTCATATTAATTCATTTGGTACTTATTGTTGGTTGAGATATATATCTAATTATTGTTCTACTTACGATCTGACGAGTAGCTATATTTTTTAATAGAACTTATTTTCGATAATTTCAATTGATTTTAATCGATTTAAATTTCTTTTCTATTTGAAAATTGGTTATGAAACACGTGTAATCTTTTTATTATATTTATCTTATGATATTTACTTTACTTTATATTATACTCGTTTATTGTGCTTTTAATTATTAATTTTTCTATATGTGATAGTGGATTTTCATCGATGAGTTCTTGAAAATTGGTTATTTTCCCTAAAACTATATATTTTATATATATATATATATATATATATATATATATATATATATATATATATATAAACCAGAAACATAACATTTCTAAATCTCCCAGAGAGACCCAAGCAGCAGTGGAGCGATAAAGCTGTAGTATACCGTCAACCCAATGTGACAATCCCGATAAGGGAACACACCACTGCTGTTCAGCCCCAGGAAGCCGGACCGCTTCATGTCGGCCCCGACACAATTACTGTGAGATTTAGAAATGTTATGTTTCTGGTTTTGCTGATCAGTGAGTGGACTTCACTATGATTTACATAAGTTTGCAGGGGCGAAGCGGGCTTCTCTGTCCGGCTGGCGGGCTACTTCGGGCTGATGGCGGGCAGGGACTCAGAGGCATGTCCCTGGGTGCTGTCTGGTCTGGGTGGGGGTGCTTGCCTCCCCTTCGCAAACTTAAGGACACAGTAATTGTGTCGGAGCCGACAGGAAGCGGTCCGGCTTCCTGGGGCTGAACGGCAGTGGTGTGTTCCCTTATTGGGTTGACGGTATACTACAGCTATATATATATAGTTTTATATAAATATATATATATATATATATATATATATATATATATATATATATATATATATATATATATATATATACATATAGTTTTATATAAATATATATATATATATATATATATATATATATATATATATATATATATATATATATATGTATGTTTAACCTCGCACACATGTGCATGTATTCTCACACACAAGCAGAAACCCGCCCACATATATATATATTTATATATACATACAAACATTTACATAAATACACGCACGCTCATACACAATCAAACACAGGTACACTTACGCACACACACACACACACACACACACACATACCTGTGCATGTTTGTGTATGTATATATATCCTGATGCATCTTTATATAACGATACATGATTACATATGACACTGCGTAGCAATTCTTTGTCCTAAAATCCTAGATTGCCGCCTATAAAGTTGTTCCTGGCTTAGGTACAAGGTCAGTAGTTGTTGTTTTGTGAGGGAAGTGGACAGCCGACTAATTCGACTTTAGCACCTCAGAGATATGAAAGGCAAAGTGGTCTTCAGATGGAAAGGAACTCAGAACATGAATAGCCGACAGAAACGCTGCAAAGCATTTTGTCCGAAATGGTAACAATTTTGACTTCACTCGAAAATTAATATCCAAAGGTAATAAAGAAGACCAAATCTAACTCCATTGATTGTGGTCGTTCTATCATCATTTATGAATGATAACTGAGAAAACTAAGAGCTAATCGTATTTCGCAGGAATGTCTATATGTATATATATTTAAACATTCAAACAATTTGTCACAATTTGCTTTAAAAAAGGCGCGTTTTCATTCCGTTTATAAAGCGAATGAAAATGCAATCCAAAAGTTTCTTCTCACTCAGCTCATGTGGTACCCAAACATCATAGCGATTCGTGTACCCAAGATTTACCAGGTACTCATGAATGACGGATTTTGATAAGTTGGGGCTTTCTGCCAATTCTCGGGTTGTGCAATGTGGGTTAATCTAAATTAATGACTTGATTTGATCATCAGCTGTAGTGGATGGTCTGCCTGATCGCTCTTTATCAATAAGGCTACAATCTCCAGCTCGAAACCCTGCGAAACACTTCCGTACATTCCTTTCGGATAAAGAAACTTCACCGTAAACTGCGCCTATTTATTTGGTTGCTTGTGAGGCATTTTTCCCTTTACGGAAAAAGAAAAGCATCAGGTGCCGAAAATGAACTTTCTTTTCTTCTATTAAAAAGTTACAGAATTAACACAGTTTATAGGAACATAAACCTTCTTCCACAAAAATATAGCTTAAACTGTGCTCTAAATGGAGGTGTAGTCAAATCCTATTTTGTGGACTCAACCATGTTCTAAAATAAGTCGAAAGGTAAACTAATATAAATCGGCATGAACTTTCCGGACAACGCAATATATATAGTCAATGGTTATTGAAAAGGTTGCAATATGTGATGTCTAAACCAAACATCAATCAGCTTAAGTAATTTGTTAAAGGAACATACTGATTGTCAGAATACAGTTTGCAAAAATTAACAATCTGAAGCCTATACAATTGTATTTAAGGCACAGAGTTTTGTCATCTCGCCACAGTTGTAAATTGTGAAGCATAACTGTCACCATTACTACATAAACTTGAAGATTGCATAGTTTAATGCATGGAAGTACTAGCTCAATCAAAATGGACATTTGATATTCTATCGTTTCATTATATTGTATTGTCTTATCATATATTCTTAAGATTGTAAATAAATCGTGAAAATCAGACAAGGTTAGAATTTGTTTGAGTAATATATTCTTCTAGACACAATCATACACACCCGTCTATATATATATATATACATATATATATATATATATATATATATATATATATATATATATATATATATATATATATATATATATATATATATATATATATATATAAATATATATATATATATATATATATATATATATATATATATATATATATATTTATATATATATATATATATATATATATATATATATATATATAATATCAAGTGTCAAGCATGCGTAAAGTAATCTCATAAGGCAAAGAATCATTAATTAATAATTAAAGGTCCTACAAGCAGAACCAGCATATATATATATATATATATATATATATATATATATATATATATATATATATATATATATATATACACATATATATATATATATATGAGAATGTGTGTCTGTCTGTCTGTCTGTCTGTGTGAATCCCTAAAACTCGAGAACTACGCAACCAATTTCATTCAAATTTTACACATGCCTTACTTAGGGTTCCAGTTGTGTTTTAGTCAAAAAAATGTTTTAACTTCTTGCAGAGTTCGAGCACACGGCAACATAATATCTCCTCCACTATTTAAGTATTACGTGTCAAAAGTGAAACAAAAACACTCATGTCAAATACTTTCACTTTAAAAATGAAACTATTCCACTGACTGAAACAATCACATTTCGATACTGTAGTGACAGATACTTTCACAGAGAGAGAAAGAGAGAAAGAGAGAGACAGAAAGAGAGAGAGAGAGAGAGATGTATATGTATACATATACATGTATATGAACACCATTTCGACACTGTAATGACAGATACTTTCAGAGAGAGAGAGAGAGAAAGAGAGAAAGAGAGAGAGAAAGAGAGAAAGAGAGAGAGAAAGAGAGAGAGAGATGTATATGTATACATATAGGTGTACACGTATATGTATATATATATAGATCTATACATACATGTATATGTATACGTATGTGTAGATGTATATATATATATATATAGATGTACATGTAATATGTACACATATATACATATATACATGCATGCAGATATCTATACATATATACACCCATCACACACACATACACATGCACACAAACACACACATTAGTCATTTGTTTTCTTATCCAAAACTACGTCAAAAGTACTGAATGGATCTTTATGAAATTCTTTGCATAACGGCCATAACTCCCATGAAAATTCATATATTTTTGATGTTGATGAAATTTTAACCCGAACATAACAGATGAGCATTATTTAGAAAATGATGTCACACGTTATCGAGGCTACCATTCTTTCTGGATGTGCAAAAGGGGATGACGTCTTTATTCCAAGAATTCCTCTTACTCCATCAGGAGCAGACATTCCTTTTACATTCAGAAGACTACAATTCCCCCTTCGTGTGACTTTTGCCATGTCCATAAACAAATATCAGGGTCAAACACTGTCTGTAGCTGGTCTTCTCTTGGAAGAGCCCTGCTTCTCACATGGACAACTGTATGTTGGGCAGCAACAAAAAACCTATTTGTATATGCTCCACAAGGGAAAACATGGAACATAGTTTACAATGAGGTGTTATAATCACAACAGCAAGAAAGTATGTACATGATCACCTTCTTTTACGAAACCTCATTGACTTTGATATATTTATATTGATATACATATATATTCGTGTGTTTGGGTGCGCGTGTGTATATAATCTCTATATATAAAGATGATGCGTAGTCTAGACGGCGTTTTTAGATTTCATTATTCTCTTTAACCAGGGCAACGCCGGGTATACCTGCTAGTATATATATATATATATATATATATATATATATATATATATATATATATATATATAGAGAGAGAGAGAGAGAGAGAGAGAGAGATGTATGGAAATCTTGTTGTAAGAGAGGGAGTGCCAACAACTTATTGTGCCGACAATTCAAAGGGCCAGCCTTGTCACACTCTGTGTGACGCTGAATGTTCCCGTGAACCATGTTAAGTGTATTCGATTCTGTGGAGTGCTCAGCTACTTGCACGTTAATTTCACAAGCTGGCTCTTCCGTTGATCGGATCAACGGGAACCCTCGTCGTATATATTGGAAGGTTTGGAGGTGATGTACAGGAATTATATTGGAGGAAAAAATTCATATATATATATATATATATATATATATATAATTGGAACCAAAACGCAATAGAGGACAATAAAAGATTCGGACATATAGACGATACAAAGGCGGACAGGGGAAACAACAATTAGGACAGGGAAAGAAAGACGGGTCGTTCATGGCTTTGGTTCCTCAGTCAAGTCCTGATTTCGGGCAGTTCCATTTGAGATGATTCTATCAGGTTGCCCGCCTCCAAATTCTCTCTCGCAATCTCTCTCTCTCTCTCTGTATATATATATATATATATATATATATATATATATATATATATATATATATATATATATATATATATATATATATATATATATATATATATATATATATATATATATATATATATATACATGTATGTATGTATGTATATGTATAATATAATGAAGGAAGAGAACTTACAGCGTCTTCTAAAGGTGGCGAGATAATCGTTTGTCAACGACCTTTTGGCAGAATGGAAATGATGTAGGCATGTATATATATATATATATACTGGAAGTGACAAGACAGGTAATCTCATTTACTTTCTGTTAACGAGCGAGGCAGGTAATCTTGTTTACTTCCTATTAAAATGGGGAGTGGAGAAGACAGTGGGACTTTGGTTGGATTGTACAAAATACAAGAGGGAGATGTTTACGAACCGGACGGCTCACTACCTAACTTTGAACAATTGAAGCCTGGACATGAATTTCTTTATGTATTATACCTGTTGTCACATAATCCCTATCTTTGAATATTAATTCCCTGTTTGAACAATTTCTGTGGTTGCGATCAGTGTATACCACTTTTATACACAAGAATTCGCCTGATCGTAACAATATATATATATATATATATATATATATATATATATATATATATATATATATATATATATATATATATATATATATATATACATATATATATATACACACACGCACACACACACACACACATATATATATATATATATATATATATATATATATATATATATATATATATATATATATATAAACAAATAGTAAATGAGTATATGCATATATACATACAGGTATGTGCATACCGACATCCACCTGTATGTATAGGTGCATATCTGGATACAGGACATTGCAAACAAACGTAGACGAGAACACACGAGCCACATAGAGAACATTCTCCTTCATCAGCCACCCACGTTTTAACACTGGCGTTTCGACGAGCTTGGGCAGGACGCATCGCTAAAACGGCTCGTCCCATGGATCGCAGATTAAATTTGTATACGCAAATTAAATCTAGCCATGGAGGAATGTAGTGGCGGACAAAAAATAAGACAGGAAAACAAACAGAAAAGGCTTTACGGCCAGACGAGAAAAATTATGTGTGTAAGAACGCGATGAGGCACGGACCCGAGAGGGACAAAGTGGTGCGTGCGTTGCTTGGCGAAAGCCAAGGAAGGAAAGGATTATTGACCGGAAGCATGTGACCATGCCGGTGTAAAGGGAAGAGAGAGAAACAGAGGGAGGAAGTAGAAGAATAGGTGAGCAACGAGAGGAAAAGAGAAAGAGAGGAAAAACGAGGGGGAAAAAGAGATACGTAGTAGTAACAGAGGAAGAACGAGAGGGGTAAAGCGAGATACGTAGTAGTACAGAGGAAGAACGAGGGGGGGGGGAAGAGAAAGAGATAGAGTAGCGTCGGAGGATATGAGTTACGAAAACTACTTACATTTGGAAGATGCTGCGGTATATATATATATATATATATATATATATATATATATATATATATATATATATATATAAATATACATATATACATATGTGTGCATGTGTGTGTGTGTATATGTGTGTATTCATTTCTCTTTTTTCCTCATCTCACCCATTATTATTTCACCCACCCACCCTCTCCGACCTACCCTACCCATTACGTCTACTCCAGTTTGCCCGAATTTTTCATGCAACTATCAATTTGTATTTGTCAAAACGAGACATTGGCGTCGTTGAAAGTAAGCTTCACAAGTATCACAGGAATCGAAAACAATTACTAAAATATGCAGCTGCTCCTTGAAAACTTCCGTTTTAACCAGTGATATATTTACAATTGTTCCGAGTAGAAATTATTTGACAATCCTCTTGACAAACCGAAGATAAGTAGACATTTAATATAATATTTATTATGAAATTGGCAAAACAAGAGGAAATAGATGGAGCAGAGCATCGCTGAGGAGATTATAGTATGTGTTAAGAAAGAATTTAAATAAACTGCTACTACTACTACTACTACTACTACTACTACTACTGCTACTACGAATAATAATAATAATAATAATAATAACAACAACAACAACATCAACCACAATAATAATAATAATAGTCGATTCTACTATAGGCACAAGGCCTAAAATGTTTTGGTGGGGTGCTCGATTACATAGATCCCAGTACAAAACTGGTACTTAATTTATAGACCTTGAAATGATGGATGGTTAAGCTGACCTCGGGGTATTTGAATTCAGAACGTAAAGATGAGCGAGGTATCACTAAGCATTTTGCCCGGCGTGCTAACGATTCTGCCAGCTCGCCACCTTAATAATAATAATGATAATAATAATAATAATAATAATGATAATAATAATAATAATAATGATAATAATAATAATAATAATAATAATAATAATAATAATAATAATAATAATAATAATGATAATAATAATAATAATAAAAATAATAATAATAATATTCAGTATTTAAGGAAGCTGACAAATACAAACAAGAAATCATACTACCTAAAGCTATAAAACAAATGAAATCCAAACTAAAACTAGAACAGCAACGGACCATGATAAAACGATGGCAAGAAAATCCCCTACATGGTAAATACTGGGCTAAACTAAAGGAAAAAGAAATAGACAGAGAAAAATCCCAGTAATGGTTGACAAGCTCAGGACTCAGGGACTGAAGGATTTTTAATTGCTGCACAAGACCAAAGCCTCCCCACCAGAAATTACCAAAAACATATAATGAAAAGAAACATAACAAGTAACTGCAGAATATGTGGCGATGGACAAGAAACAATAAATCATATTATCTCTGGCTGCCCAGTCCTAGCTAAGAAGGAATATATTCACAGACACGACAGAGCTGGGACCTATATACACTGGAAGCTATGCCAACACTATGGAATAACAACAGAAAGAAGATGGTATAAACACACGCCAGAAAAGGTCACAGAAAACGATAAAGCAACCATACTCTGGGATATGCCAATACACACAGATAGAGAAATTAAGGCAAATACACCAGATATAGTTGTCAAAGATCATAAAGGAATAAAATGCATTCCAATTGATGTATAAATACCAGCAGATGACAACGTTTCCCAAAACGAAATGGAGAAACTTTCAAAATACAAAGACCTGGAAATAGAGGTAACTCGAATGCGGAATCTAAAAACAGAAACAATTCCTATCATAGTAGGTGTCTTAGGTGTAATAAAAAAATATTCAGACAAATACATAACAAAAACACCAGGACTTACAAATATATATAACATATAGAAAATTGCACTACTAGGCACTGCACACATCCTACGCAAAACGCTTTCAATGCAGAAACCAGAAGAGCATCACAGCAAACCACAGCATTACTCATTAATGGACTCCATATTAATCATTTAACAAATTATAAAGTGAACGGCTTGGAAAGTGTTTCAACTTTATGCGTGTTTGTTTGGATTGAATCTGTGTATGGGTTCATGTTTAGGCGTGGCCGTGTGGTAAGACGCTTGCTTCCAAATCTGGTTTCGGGTCCAGTTCCACTGCCTAGCACAGTACGCATATGTCTTCTACTGTAGCCTTTGGACTCACAAAAGCTTCATAAGTGGATTTGGTAGATGGAAACGGAAAGAAGCCCAACGTATGTATTATTTTAATTGATTCAGTCATTTGACTGTGGCCATGCTGGAGCTCCGCCTTTAGTCGAACAAATCGACCCTAGGACTTAATCTTTGAAAGCCTAGTACTTATTCTATCGGTGTCGTTTTGTCGAACAGCTAAGTCAGTCACCTCATTGTATATTTGACTACCAATGTGGGCCAGAGTCATTAAATCGATGAACTGAAAATACCCTGGACCGGACGGTGTACAAAGATATTGGCTGAAAAATTTCCCAGCACTACCCAGAAGAATAGCCAAGCAAATACATAAAATGATCAACAACGGTGTATAAATCCAAAAATGGCTGACCACAATTACAAAAATTTTTTTGCCAAAAGGATCCCAACAAATGCAATGCAGTGGATAATCACCAGCCTATCACCTGTCTGCCCCTGTTGAGGAAGCTGATGATAGGAAAGATATCTAAATAGGGATATGGCATCCGGAAATAAATGACAAATCACCAGTGGAACAGAAATGATGCAGAAAGAAAAGAGGGTGGGGACAATTACAGACTAATATGGTCTTACCAAACTGCCGCGCCTAAACATGCAATCATACACAGACTAATACGGTTGCATAAAGGAAGCTGAAAAGGGAGACAGAGTTTGTAAGCAATAGTGCATGATCAAGCATTTAGAACTTACTACATAAAAGCCAAAATAGACAAACACCAGGTAAATTCCCAATGTAGGTTAGGTAAATCAAAAGAAGAAAGTGTTACTAATATCGTAAGTGAATCTATCAAGCTGCCAAAGAAAGAATCCAAGATTTGACATGACAACCTCTGGAAAATAATCGACCGAGAGATAGGTAGAAAGCTACGATTTGAGCATACTGATAAATGGTATGAACATGAACCTAGTAAAGTGCTAGAAAGTAAAAAGTATACGATGTGGCATTTTAACGTTCACACTGACAGAGTAGTAGAAGCTAGAAGGCCTGAATTAGTATTAGCAGATAAAAAGAATAGAAAGCGCTAGGTAATTGACTTTACAGTCACAAATAATGACAAAATCCTTATAAGAGGTATAGAAAAAACAGCAAAGTAACAGAACATAGACATTGAGTTACAAAGCCTATGGGAAGTGCGGGTAAAATGTATCCCCGTTATTATAAGTGCATTAGGAATTATTCCTAAAGATTTACACAGATGAAATAAGTATTAAATCTAGTTTATTGAAGCTCCAGAAAACAGTGTTATTAGGGACAGCAAGGATACTTAGGAAGATTCTTGACATCTAAGGTTAATTGATGTAGCACGACGTAGGAAAATTCTTTCCAACAATCTAAACTGTTGTGTGTAAATGGAATAATAATAAATTGGTAAGTGGATGCTCACGTGAATACAACCTTCATTCCTCTGCTTGTAGCAGAATAATTTAGTCCTAGATCTCATTTAACAAATTAATGGTTCATTTTGATAGTAAGTTCGGACTTATGTTTCGGGGAGTTCTATGAAAACTAACGTCCACATCATGTGATGTATTACAATAATTATCGTAGATGCAGGTTTGAGGACTAATAAATCTCCATTACTTGAACATTGGCGTAATCAGCACCATCGTAAACATTTGGGACAATGATATTCCATTGTCTCACACGCTATCGTCTTAACCAAGGAAAGAACACAACACACATTGGGATATAAGTAAATCGACGGGATGATCATGACCGAAACGCCTCTGATCATAGTCTTGATATTAAGGAACAACAAGCATACTTTACAACCAACTCAAATATATTCTGAGAAAGGAGGAAGATTTGTTGGGTTTGCATTTTAGTAACCAGAGAGATGAGGTCATGTCTTTGAGAAGATATCGCCATCCCAGTAATCGATAAAAACAATGGCGTTTGTTTTAGAAAAGCGTCAAGTAGATAAGAATAGTCTCCGGAATATTTTCAGGACCTATGAAAAATATCATTTTGATAATATAATAGATGTCGAGGCACATGACATCGTGGTTAAGGGTGTTACTCACGATAACAAGGTCGTGGTTTCAAATCCTGGAATGAGAGGTGTATTGTGCGCAAAACACTTCATCTCATGTTACACTGCGATCATTTCAATACTTGACGTATAGGATTGGGGACTAGATTGAAAATGCATTTATTTTCCGGATGTTAAAGAATTGCAGCCAATTACATACATGAAGAGAAAATACTGCCACTCTCGTTTTAAAAAAATACACTTAGAGAATTATTGCAACACAGTAATTCATTCAGTATGCTTTTCGGATGCCAGCTGGAACGCGAGACAAAATCTTATACGAAGCAATAGAATACACACACATCGGTTGATAAAACTTGTTTAATTTCTGTGAAAAATTGAAACTGAAGTCATATTTGGAGCCGGCATTATAGAGGTAAATCAATTTTTGTTAGTTTTCTTTTAACATTTAACATTTATATATATACACACGTATATACGATTTATTTATACCTATCTCTCTATCTTTCTATAACTATGCAACTTAATACATTAAAGTTCTTCCTGACAATGTTTGTGGGTGAGGATTTGGTTGCAAGCCACCATAACGTTGTTACACGCACGTAAGAACTATTATTTAAACATAGTTCCAGGTTCAGTTTCACTGCATGGCCACTTGGGTCGGGCAAAACTTTTGAGTGGATTTGGTAAACGGAACCGAAAGATGCGCTTTATATGTATATATGTATATATATATATATATATATATATATATATATATATATATATATATATATATATATATATATATATATGTCTGTGTGTGTGTGTTGGTGTGTGTTTGTGTGAGTCTGTGCATGTCTTTGTGCCTATGTTTGTTTTCCCATCACAGCTGGACAGCAGGTTTTTACGCCCCGTAATGAAGCGGTTCGACAAAAGTTGCCGATAAAATAAGTACTAGGCTTACAGAGAATAAGCCCTGAGTTCATTTTCTTCGACTAAAAGTTTTTGAGGTGGTGCTCTAGCATGGCCGCAGTCAAATGACTTAAACCAGTAAAAGTGTTAAAGAAAAATATTATATAGTTATATATGTGTGTGCGTATGTGTGCGTAGATCTCTGACTGCGTTTGAATATTTACATATTTATTCATATACATATATATATATATATATATATATATATATATATATATATATATATATATATATATATGTGTGTGTGTGTGTATATATATATCTATATCTATGTATGTATGCGTTTGTGTAAGTGTACATGTGTGTGGTTGTGTATGTGAGTGTGTGTATTTATGTCCATGTATGTATATATATATATATATATATATATATATATATATATATATACATGTGTACGAGGTTAAACATATATATATCAACAAATATACACAGACGTACATAAATACACACACTCACATACACAAACACACACAGGTACACTTACACACACACACATACAGAAATATATCTGTGCGTGTTTGTGTATGTATATATATCCTGATGCATCTATATATAACCATACATGATTACATATGACACCGCGTAGCAATTCTTTGTCCTAAAATCCTAGATTGCCGCCTATAAAGTTGTTCCTGGCTCAGGTACAAGGCCCGTACTTGTTTTGTGGGGGAAGGGGACAGTCGACTAATTCGACTTTAGCACCTGAGAGACATTAAAGGCAAAGTGGTCTTCGGCAGGAAACGAACTCAGAACGTGAATAGCCGAAAGAAACGCTGCAAGACATTTTGTCCGAATTGGTAACAATTTTGACTTCACTCGAAAATTAATATCGAAAGGTAATGAAGGAGACCAAATCTAAATCCATTGATTGTGGTCGCTCTATCATCATTTATGTATATATTTAAACATTCAAACATTATATTTAATGTTTCTAATATGTGTTATGAGTGTGCCCATTATCGGGATTTGCTTACTAGGGTGTGGGAATCAAAAGTTTTTCGCTCTCCTTTGTAATTCCCTCTAATTTGAAGGCGGATTTTAAAGTTCAGAACAACGTCGTAATTTTTTTAAATAATTGTTTCGTTTTAAACACCTCAATATTTTTTATTACAAACATTTGATTCACCATATAAAGAGATATCAAAGAAACAAATACGTTTTATTTTGAATTAAATACAATCAATGTTTAAACAAAACTAATTAAAACATAAATGCTACAAATAAAATGAAAGAATTAAGAAATATTATTGACTTTGTAAAATCGATTCAAGATAAAGGAAGAGTACTTCAGAGAATTATAACATTGATTTAATCTCAGTAGAAAAATAGAATTTCTTATTTTCTGTCCTGAATATATTTAGTAAAGAAATAAAAAAAGAAACTTCAGTGTCAAGACTAATTATGGTTTGGGACGCTGTGTAAGGCAATATATGTATGTATGTATGTATGTGCCGGTTTAATCGACCTTAACTTGACCAAGCCTGATGTAGAGGTTACTTGAAGCCCACGAGAACTGAAACCATGACTTGTTAAATGGACGGCGGAACCCATTAACACGGGCAGTCAGAAATTCTGGGTGGGCGTCCTGCATGTCGGAAGAACACTGGGATTGAAGCACCCTCAAATTTTGTTGAAGCATGTCTCTGGAAAAACGCCACGCTTATATAAAACTGGATATGTAGGGAATGGTATTGAACATTTGGGTGATTATTTGCTTGCACTTGAGATCATGATGAACTCACACCGGTGAATGTTTGACCTTTATTGGTACTAAATATCTTCTGTCGGCTGCACCCTATTGAAGGAATCTCTGGATCAATCCAATACAATAGACCGGGTCTATGGGGTGTTGTGTAAGCCTTATTGGATCTAAAATGTGTACAGTCATTGTTGACTATTTTGCTTGGATATTCCTGTTTAATATTATCTTTTAAATTGTAGCTCTATTCTTTTTAACTGTACAACTTATTTTTTCTTTCAAACGTCCTGCGGCGATGGGAAGGTGGCGAAGCATTCAAATCTGATGAGTTGGAAGCATGTATTTAGTGGTATATACACAAGTGTCCTACAGGATTTTGGTTGCATGTGTGCTTAAGCAGTTGAATTCAGGGAAAACCCTGCTCTCCTAGAGACCGAGACAATGCTATATAACTAAATGGATAGGAAGATCACGACTGGATATCCTCTGATCATAGCTCTACTCAATCAGGAAACATTGGCTAGTGACGCAGATATATTTATTATGTTTTCCATCAAACACCTGGGAATATTTTAGACAATGGAGGACATAGTTGCTAAGGTTGAAAAAACAAATTAGATAGCTATAGTTGGAATGCCTTTGTGCAAAATTATGATCGCTCAGGGCAAACAACAACGTCAACAACAATACTCGAAGTGAAATACAATAAAAAACTAAACAAAAATATGTGCCTAATATTGGCCTCGTTCTCAGATTTTGTATCACCGCATCAAAGAACGCAATTTTCTGCGTCAGACTTTCTATCATTACATGATACAACGCCATATCGTTAGCTAACAAGAAACATCTCTTAGAAGTGACGCTCAGATCTTTTCTGGGATCCATGAAAATTCAGTGGGTGTTGCTTCAGGAAAACGCCTAGTAGATAAGAAGGATTTCTGGAATGTTGTCACGCCTATATATGACATGTACCATGATTAATAATATAATTGGTGTCCAAGGTGTATGACCACGTTATTAATGGTGCTGCATTTGCGATAACGAGATCGCGGTTTCAATTCCTGTATCGGGAGTAGTATTGTGTTCTTAAGCAAAACACTTCATCTAATATTTTTGGCGACGTGTAGGAATGGTGAATAACTAGAAAACGAATTTATTTTCCGGATATTAAAGTTCAGCCAAACACATACATCGACATAAATTACTGAAACTGCCGTTAAACCCCCCCCCCCCCCCAAAAAAAAACACATAATGAGTTATAACAATATTGTCCTGCGGTCAGTATAATTATCCGATACAAACTGCAAATGTACACATTAAACTTTCAGTAATATAATATACACATAAGTGCAGAAACCTTATCTAATTTCTGTAAATCTTTAAAACTAAAGTCATATTTGGAGCTGGCATTATACAAGTAAATCAATTTTTGCTACTTTCCTGTTAATATTTAATAGTTATATTTATACACACACATACACACACACACACATATATATATATAATATATTAATCTCTCTCCAACTTTTTCTTTTTCTATCTATCTATTTATCTATCTATCTACCAGCCTATCTATCAATCGTTCTACACGTAAATACGTTATATATATATATATATATATGTATATGTGTGTGTGTGTGTTTGTGTATGTGTGTGTGCGTGTGTGTGTGTGTGTGTGTATAATAATGACAATAATAATAATAATAATAATAATAATAATAGGGATGAAAATCCAAATTTACAGGTAAAAATTCAATTAAATCCAATTAAACAAAATTTAAAATTGAATCAGTTTTCACACTATATAATATATAAATATATAATTTAGAGAAAAGAACCAAATTCATTGAACTCATCCATGAAAATCCAGTCACATATAGAAAAATTACTGCATTTTCATAGATGAGTTCATGAACTTTGGTTCTTTTCTCTAAATTATATATATACATATATATATGTGTGTGTGTGTGTGTTTGTGTGTGTGTGCGTGTGTGTGTTTTTGTGTGTGTGTGTGTGTGTGTTTGTGTATGCATATATATGTATGTATGTACACACATATATATTTCCTATGATGTGGCTAATATCTTCAGTGTTCATTCCCCAAAGTCTGCATCGGTTGTCATATTTTACTGCTTTTCCTGCATTTCTATCCCGTTTGTGCATCAGGTATTTGTTTGATATTTCCTGTTCCTGGATTGTAAACGCATACGTTCAAAGCCGGAGGAAGTAATCCGGATTTTGGTCCATGATAGAATGCTTTGATGATCGATGTCACTATCATTTCTGATCTTTCTACTAACATATCCATGTAGGGTCTTCTGCTCATAGAGCCTCATCTTTTCATCTAATAATACGTTGCGGTAGAGTCGTGTGACTTCCTTGGGCATGTATTTAAAGTTATCAAACAAAGAATATTGCCTTCTAATTCTTGTAATGTCAACAGCCTCATGTATGCAAACTTGGTGAATGGATGGACTTCGACACTTGGTGGTTAAAAGATGTTGCCGAAGGGATATGCTGCAACATTCAAAGGCATTTTGGATCGAAGGCCATGGTGGAGCACCACCTCGAAAGATTTTAATCGAAGAAATCGACCCCAAAACATATATTTTAAGCTAATCGTTCTCTTTTAGCCGAACCGCTATATAACGAGGACTGAAACACATCAACATCGATTGTTAGTTAGTGATAGGAGGACTTAAACACAAATACACACACATAAATATATACTTATATATACTCAGGGATTCTTTCAGTTTCTGTCTACCAAATCTCCTTACAATTCTTTGGCCGACTCGAGGCTATAGTAGGATACAGGTTTTCATACTGCCATGCAGTGGGACTGGACCCAGAACCGTGTGGTTGGGAAACAAGCTTCTTACCTCACAGCCACAACTGTATACGCATACATTTCATAGTATTTCGCTGTCTTTCTCCCTTTCTCTATCTCTCTTTCTCTCTCTGTCTCTCCATCCCTTTCTCTCTCTCCCTCTCCCTCTCTCTAACTTTATTGTGTATTACAGAGTCATTCTAGCTGTCTTACTTTCCCTCTACCTCATACTCTCACTCTACCTTTCTCTCTCTTAGTTATCCCCCAGCAAACCCTTTACCTATCCCTTTATCACTCCACCTTCCTTCGTTTTTTTTTCTAAGGCGAATGGCTTCCCTTATTCCCTAAATCTTAATTTGTAATATCTGTAACTTGTTTCAATCATTAGACTGTGGCCATGCTGGGGCACCGCCACGAGGAAATTTTAGTCGAGCAAATAAACCCCAGTACTTACATTGATTTTTTATGCTAAGCCTGGTACTGTTTTTATCGGTTTATTCGTCAAGTCGTTAGATGGCGGGGATGTAAGCACACCAGCACCGGTTCTCAAGCGGTGGTGGGGGACAGAAACAAATAGAAAGATACACGCACACAAACATATACATGAATACATACGTACATTCATACAGACATATATAGATGTGGACCAGCATGGCCACAGTCTAATGACTGAAAGAAGTAAAATAATAAAAGAATAGAAGAATAAAAGAATATGTATATATTGGGTTGTCCGGAAAGTTCGTGCCGATTTTTAAAGGAAAGAAAAAGGTCAATAAATAATTGCCATTACATTTTTGATCAATCAAATATCAAGCATTTTGTTGCAAAATACGTCTCCATCTTGCCTTTAAGTTGAAAATACCCTCTTCCCAGAATTGAGGTGGTTTCATGGCAAAAAATTCACCAAGGTATCTTTTTACATCATCCAAGGAATAGAATTTTTTACCATTAAGACTATTCGGCAGAGACCTGAATAAGTAGAAATCCGAAGGAGCAGTATCTGGTGAATAAGGAGAGTGGGGTAACAAAGAAACATTCGGTCTTGCATTATCATGTTGGAAAACAACACCCTTCCTGTTTACCAATTCTGGACGTATCTCTTGAATTACTGCTTTTAACTCGTCCAGTTCTGTGCAGTATTTCTCAAAATTAATTGTCTGGTTACTTGGGAAAAGCTCTGAATTCCTTTCCAATCCCACCATACATGAAGCAGGACTTTTTTAGGGTGAAGAGCCGCTTTTAGGGTGGTTAAGGGTGCCTCATGTCGCTTACTCCAGAATCGTTTTCTCTGAACATTTCGGTAGATAATCCATTTCTCATCACCTGTCACAGTTTGCTTTAAAAAAGGCGCGTTTTCATTCCGTTGATAAAGCGAATGGAAATTCGATCCAAAAGGTTATTCTCACTCAACTCATGTGGTACCAAAACATCGTAGCGATTAGTGTACCCAAGATTTACCAGGTACTCATGAATGACGGATTTTTATACGTTGAGGCTTTCTGTCAATTCTCGGGTTGTGCAATGTGGGTTATTCTCAATTAATGACTTGATTTGGTCACTATCTGTAGTGGATGGTCTGCCTGATCACTCTTTATCAATAAGGCTACAATCTCCAGCTCAAAATATTGCGAACTCTTTCAGTAAAGTCCTTTCGGATAAAGAAACATCACCGTAAACTGCGCCTATTTCTTTGGTTGCTTGTGAGGCATTTTTCCATTTACGGAAAAAGAAAAGCATCAAGTTCCGAAATGAACTTTCTTTTCTTCTATTAAAGAGTTACAGAATTAACACGAAAAGATAGCTGAAACTGTGCTCTAAATGGAGGTATAGTCAAATCCTATTTTATGGACTCAACCATGTTCTAAAATAAGTCGAAATGTAAGCTACTATAAATCGGCACGAACTTTCCGGACAACACAATATATATAGTCAATGGTTATTGAAAAGGTTGCAATATGCGACGCCTAAACCAAACACCAATCAACTTAAGTAATTTGTTAAAGGAACATACTGATTGTCAGAATAAAGTTTGCAAAAATTAACAATCTGAAGCCTATACAATTGTATTTAAGGCACACAGTTTAGGCATCTCCCCACAGTTGTAAATTGTGAAGCATAACTATCAGCACTACCACATAAAGTTGACGATTGCATAGTTTAATGCATGGAAGTACTAGCTCAATCAGAATGGACAGTTGATATTCTATCGTTTCATTATATTGTATCGTCTTATCATATATTCTTAAGATTGTAAATAAATCGTGAAAATCAGACAAGGTTAGAATTTGTTTGAGTAATATATTCTTCTAGACACAATCATAATCTGTGTGACACTGAATATACCCGATAACCCTGTCAAGTGTACACGATTCTGTGGAGTGCTCAGCTACTTGCACGTTAATTTCACAAGCAATCTGTTCCGTTGATCGGATGAACGGGAACCCTCGACAGCTTAATCGACGGAGTGCCAACAACTTATATATATATATATATATATATATATATATATATATATATATATATATATATATATATATAACGGAACAAAAATGCAATAGAGGACAATAAAAGATTCGGACATATAGACGATACAAAAGCGAACAGGGGAAACCATAATTAGAACAGGCAAAGAAAGACGGGCTTTGTTTCCTCAGTCAAGTCCCAAAAGTCATGACGATTTCGGGCAGTTCCACTTGAGATGGTTCTATCAGGTTGCCCGTATGTGGTGTGTGTGTGTGTGTGTGTGTGTGTGTGTGTGTGTGTGTGTGTGTGTGTGTGTGTGTGTATGTGTGTGTGTATGTATGTATGTATGTATATCTATAATATAATGAAGGGATAGAACTTACAATATCTTCTGAAGGTGGCGAGATAAACGTTTGTTCACGACCTTCCCAGTTATGATGGCAGGTTCTATACCAGACATGGCCGTAATAACAATAAGAACAATAAGGATACGATCTGGCTAATTATTCCCTACAACATGAATCTCAAATCTAACATAGTCCGTTCATTAATGAACATAATAGATAAACACCTCAATGTGAACAATAAATACGCAGGAATATTTAAGAACAAAATAAGAATAGGCCACAGCCTGACATGTAACTTAGCTACCATAATAGCATCTCTTAATAATAATAAATTAGACACATTCTATACAGCTAGAAAGACCACGAACATCCAAACTAACAACTGTCCAACTAATAGAACTAACTCCAACCCTTATCCAACACCCCTTATTAGGAGAGACAAACACTATAATAAACAATAGGGCCACACAACAACACACAGACATAGACACCCCAAACAATCTATGTAACTGTAGAGATAGGAATAAATGTAATTTCTCCAATAGATGTAAAACCGAAAATATAGTTTACCAATGCGACGTACACACAAACAGCCATATTAGATCTTACATTGGCGCTACGAAAAACCAAATACGCGTCAGATATAATGAGCACCAATCTAGCTTTAGAAATAGAAAAAAGGCAAATTCAACAGGATTTAGTAGCTATATCTGGGAACTAAAGGACAATAAGATAGAATATAAACTAAAGTGGCACATACTAAAAGTAGGTAATTCTTATAACCCAACTAACAGACGCTGTGACCTCTGTCTAACTGAACGGCTCAAAATCCCAACGGCTAGTAATATTCTCTTAAACATAAGATATGAACGTAGCCCATTTGTCTACACGCTACTAAATACTCATTCTCTAAGTATAATTAAATATGTAATACATTCCACTTCCTAAGTATAATTAAATATGTAATACATTCCACTTCCTAAGTATAATTAAATATGTAAAAAATAATTTTCCTTTTCTAAGTATAATTAATTATAATTAAATATTAATAAGATCAGAGTTAGCTCCCTCTTCACCAAAACTTAGGGTTACTCCCCTTTACTAACACCGCCGGTGCTAAAAGTAAACGACACACACCTCAATTCTAAAAACAACACGTGCGCAATGCGTCTGATTAAGATTGGAACTACGAGCTTAATAGCACCCACCCTACGTCCCCTTCCAGGAAGACTAACCCAACTTCAACTAAAATGTAAGATTAACTTTACCTAATGCTATTCTTATACCACCATATGCATTAATATATCCACTAATTGTTTCTCCTGCATCTCTCACACCATGAACTCTAACATACTCCTCAACATTCTGAAGAGATCTGCCAAATCATTTGGCACATTGAAACGTACGTAAATGACTCATTATATAATCTCCACATAATTAAATCAATGGCTAACTAGCCCAGTTGACTTGCTTCTTCTTGTGTTTGTTTCTCCATTCTCCACATAATTATATATATATATATATATATATATATATATATATATACATGTGTGCGTGTGTGTAGGTATGTGTGTGTATTCATTTGTCTTTTTTCCTCCACTCGCCCATAAGGAGCTCACCCAGCCCGACCTGCCCTACTCATTTCGTCTACTCCAGTTTGCCCGAATTTTTCATACAACTATCAATTTGTATTTGTCAAAAGGAGACATTGGCGTCGTTGAAAGTAAGCTTCACAAGTATCACAGGAATTGAATACAATTACTGAAATATGTAGCTGCTCCTTGAAAACTTCCGTTTTAACCAGTGATATATGTACAATTGTTCCGAGTGTAAATCATTTGACAATCCTCTTGACAAACCGAAGATGAGTAGACATTTAATATAATATTTAATATTAAATTGGCAAGACAAGAAGAAATAGGTGGAGCAGAGCATCGCTGAGGAGATTATAGCATGTGTGAAGAAAGAACTTAAATAAACTACAACTACTACTACTACTACTACTACTACTACTACTACTACTACTAATAATAATAATAATAATAATAATAATAATAATAATAATAATAATAATAATGATGATGATAATAATAATAATAATAATAATAATAATAATAATAATAATAATAATAATAATAATAATAATAATAATAATAATAATCCTCTCTACTGAAAGCACAAGGCCTCAAATTTGTGGGAAGGGGACTAGTCGACTACATCGATCCCAGGGTTTCCCTGGTACTTAAATTTTCGTCCCCAAAAGGATCAAAGGCAAAGTCGATCTCGGCGGAATTTGAACTCAAAGTGTAGGAGAAATAAAACAGAACACAGCCATTAATGGGCACCATATTAATCATTTAACAAATTTAACAAAGTGAACGGCTTGGAAAGTGTTTCCTCTTTATGCGTGTTTGTTTGGATTGAATCTGTGTATGGATGCATGTTTAGGTGCGGCTGTGTGGTTAGACGCTTCTCTCCAAATCTGGTATCGGGATCAGTTCCACTGCCTAGCACACTAGGCATATGTCTTCTACTGTAGCCTTTGGACTCGCAAAAGCTTCATAACTGGATTTGGTAGATGGAAACGAAAAGAAGCCCAACGTGTATATTATTTAATTGATTCAGTCATTTGACTGTGGCCATACTGGAGCTCCGCCTTTACTCATAACAAATCGACCCTAGGATATAATCTTTGTAAGCCTATTACTTATTCTATCGGTGTCGTTTTGTCGAACAGCTAAGTTAGTCGCCTCATTGTATATTTAACTATCAATGTGGGCCAGAGTCATTAAATCGACGAACTGGAAATACCCAGGACCGGACGGTGTACAAAGATATTGGCTGAAAATTTTCCCAGCACTAGACAGAAGAATAGCCAAGCAAATACATAAAATGATCAACAACGGTGTATAAATCCCAAAGTGGCTGACCACAAGTAAAACAATTCTTTGACAAAAGGATCCCAACAAATGCAATGCAGTGGATAATCACCAGCCTATCACCTGTCTGCCCCTGTTGTGGAAGCTGATGACAGGAATGATATCTAAATAGGGATATGGCATCCGGAAATAAATGACAAATCACCAGTGGAACAGAAATGGTGCAGAAAGAAAAGAGGGTGGGGACAATTACAGACTAATATGGTCTTACCACACAGCCGTGCCTAAACATGCACTAATACACAGACTAATACGGTTGCAGAAAGGAAGCTGAAAAGGGAGACAGAGTTTGTAAGCAACAGCAAAGGATGAAGTATTCAGGACTAAGTACATAAAAGACAGAATAAACAAAAACCAGGTAAATTCCCAATGTAGGTTAGGTAAATCGAAAAAAGAAAGTGTTACTAATATCGTAAGTGAATCTATCAAGCTGGCAAAGAAAGAATACAAGAAAATACATGACAACCTTTGGAAAATAATCCAAAGAGAGATATGTAGAGAGCTAGGATTTGAGCATACTGATAAATGGTATGAACATGAACCTAGTAAAGTGCTAGAAAGTAAAAAGTATAAGATGTGGCATTTTAACATTCAGACTGACAGAGTAGTAGAAGCTAGAAGGCCTGAATTAGTATTAGGAGATAGAAAGAATAGAAAGCGCTAGGTAATTGACTTTACAGTCCCAAATAATGACAAAATCCTTATAAGAGGTATAGAAAAAACAGCAAAGTAACAGAACATAGACATTGAGTTACAGAGTCTATGGGAAGTGCGGGTAAAATGTATCCCCGTTATTATAAGTGCATTAGGAATTATTCCTAAAGATTTGCACAGATGAAATGAAATAAGTATTAAATCTAGTTTAGTGAAGCTCTAGAAAACAGTGTTATTAGGGACAGCAAGGATAATTAGGAAGGTTCTTGATATCTAAGGTTACTTGATGTAGCCCGACGTAGGAAAATTGTTTCCAACAATCTAAACTGTTTTGTTTAGATGGAATAATGATAAATTGGTAAGTGGATGCTCACGAGAATAATTAGGGAATTAGTACCGTCATTACTCTGTAGCACTTGTATCTGCGGGTATCCTGCGGCAAGTTACACAGGGTGAACTGGACGCCCCTAAACCTTAGAGAGAATGTTGTACTTAACATAACCCATGTACATGAACGTTACAATATGCTAAACACACATGGAGAGTGAACCACGTAGAATATCACCTTCATTCTTCTGCTAGTAGCAGAATAATTTAGTCCTAGATGTCATTTAACAAATTGATGGTTCATCTTGATAGTAAGTTAGGACTTATATTTCGGAGAGTTCTATGAAAATTAACGTCCACATCATGTGATGTATTACAATAATTATCGTAGATGTAGGTTTCAGGACTAATAAATGTCCGTTACTTGACCATTTACGTTATCAGCCCTATCGTAAGCATTCGAAACAGAGATATTCCATTGTCTCACACGCTACCGTCTTAATCAAGGAAAGAACACAACACACATTGGGATTTAAGTAAATCTACGGGATGATCATGACCGAAACGCCTCTGATCATAGTCTTGATATTAAAGAACAACATGAATACTTTACAACCAACTCAAATATTTTCTGGGAAACTAGAGAAAATTGTTGGGTTTGTATTTTAGTAACTAGAGAAATGAGGTCGTGTCTTTGAGCAGATATCACCATCCCAATAATCGATAAAAACAATGGCATTTGTTTTAGAAAAGCGTCAAGTAGATAAGAATGGTCTCTGGAATGTTTTCAATAAATTTGACAAATACCGTTTTGGTAATATAATAGCTGTCGAGGACACATAACATCGTGGTTAAGGGTGCTACACACGATAAGAAGGTCGTGGTTTGAAATCCTGGAATGAGAGGTGTATATGTTTTCCTCCACCCCGAGATACCTGCAACATTCCTTATTAGATATAAGGGAAACAGTTAAGTCATTGATGAAGATTTTGTTAGTCTGGTTTACAGGTTTCACCCTTTTCACAACCATATAACAACCTTTATCCTCACCATCTACTTCAACCTTCACATTCTTTGAGAATATTGTAACCAGGTATGTGTGTATGTATGCATGTATGTATGTATGTATGTATGTATGTATGTATGTATGTATGTATGTGCATATGTATGTGTGTATTTAGATATTTGGGTATAAACATCATCCACACACGGCAGTGTTGCTGAATTGCTGATTTGCAGGCTGTATTTCGCAGTGAATTTCAACTAATAAACTAACTTTGCCCTAGCAAGGGCAGGTGACTCCTTCTGCTTTACCATGGATGCATTGGCTTCTTTTGCATTTAAAAATGTTTTATATTAGTCATGGCTTTATTATTACTATGATCAAATCCTCTTCTTACTACATAGTTGATATATTCGATTAATGAAAATTGGATTATAAGATGGAATTTTAGCAAATATATGAAAACTTTAAAAAAAATTTATTCCTCAAAATTTAATGATACAATATTGTTATTGTTTCTTTCAATGGGCAGACCTGCGGGTTTCTAGTAATGCTGTTCATAAAACGTAAAGGGGCAGGTGGCTCCTTGTGCCTTACGGTGGGTGCATTGGTTATTGTTGCATTTTTAAAATCATTTTTATATCATCCAATGCAACGAAATCCTGTCCAACTAACTTTTTCTTATTTTTAGAATTTAAGAAAATAATTAAAATATTTTTTAACAAACGAATATTTATACATTTTATTGTATTTCCAGAAATAATTCCATCCACTTTTAAGCTGATGGGCTTATTTTCAGAAACTCTTCTCATGTATAGCTCCAGTAATTTTTATCATTTTCAGAAAAAATTATTTAAGCAAAATTATTTGAGTTTGTATTTAAGTCCATAACGTTATTTCTGGAAAAAGCAGTATTTTAAAAATGAAATAAAATAAAATTAATTTTAAAAAATACAGTAAAATTTGCCTAATTAGTGTCGTCCTTAGGAGAAAATTGAAAGTGACGAATTAGGTGTAACGAATTAGCTAAAGACGAATTAGACTAATTCTTCTGTATTAATGCTAATAAATTTTACTTATGATTTACTTGTCAGATTAAATTTTTGCTTATATTTTGATGTGGAAGAACTGATTGAGAATATGGTTGATTTGAAACCATTTAACGACCATTCTACTGCAATCATGTTTTTTTTTGTGTAATGGGATTTCAATTCAGGTGAAAAAAGAGACTTGTGCAATATTATTTACAACTTCATATTTTATTGTTTGTACTTCAGACAAGTAAATAAGATGACTATTTTAATAGTATATTTTAAAAGACGTGTTTAAAATTTTTTTCTAATTTATTTTTGGTTATTTTCGTATCATGTTTTTAAAGATTGACTTGTTTTTTTAGATTCTTATAATAAATAAAATAAATAATCTCAAATTTACCGAATTCTAATTATAATTTTAAAAAAATGTTATTCGCGGGTACAATATTTTAAGTACAGTAGAATTTTAATATATGTATGTACAGAGTTCATTTGTATGAATTTAGAAAAAATGTGTATATTCCATCTAAGAAAACTGCATTTGAAAACAAATTGGTGCAAATAAACTTGGGAATCGTTTTATCACATACCGATCCAACGA
>NC_142957.1:2622816-2632816 GCF_046866305.1 Octopus bimaculoides | reverse complement strand
TAAAACTAGGACAGCAAATGACCATGGTAAAACGATGACAACAAAAGCCCCTACATGGTAAATACTGGGCTAAACTAAATGCAAAAGAAATAGACAAAGAAAAATCCCAGCAATGGTTGAGAAGCTAAGGACTCAAATCAGACACTGAAGGATTTTTAATTACTGCACAAGACCAAAGCCTCCCCACCAGAAATTACCAGAAACATGATGAAAAGAAACATAACAAGTAACTGCAGAATATGTGGAGATGGACAAGAAAAAATAAATCATATTATCTCTGGCTGCCCAGTCGTGACTTAGAAGGAATATATTCACAGACACGACAGAGCTGGGACCTATATACACTGGAAGCTATGCCAACACTATGGAATAACAACAGAAAAATGATGGTATAAACACACGCCAGAAAAGGTCGCAGAAAACGAGAAAGCAAACATACTCTGGGATATGCCAATACACACAGATAGAGAAATTAAGACCAGATATAATTGTCAAAGATCATGAAGGAAAAAATCTTTCTAATTGATGTATCAATACCAGCAGATGACAACGTTTCTCTAAAAGAAATGGAACAACTTTCAAAATACAAAGACCTGGAAGTAGAGGTAACTCGAATGTGGAATCTAAAAACAGAAACAATTCCTATCACAGTAGGTACCTTAGGTATAATAAAAAGATATTGAGACAAATACATAACAAAAACACCAGGACTTACAAATATATATAACATACAGAAAATTGCGCTATTGGTCACTGCACACATCCTACGCAAAACACTTTCAATACAGTAACCATAAGAGCATCACAGCAAACCACAGCACACACTCAAGGCACACAGTGCTGCGCTCGGTAGTGAAGTGAAAGCACGTTATAATAATAAAACTACTGAACAATGAGACTACACCGGGGACGTTTAACATGTGAGAACGATAAATCATTGCTCCGAAATTTATCCCAAAACATCAGAAATAAAGACATCGCATGGAGCCAAAAAATAACTGACAAAGGGTCGGACTATATACGAGTAAGTATTAATCATTGAAATTTATTTCTATTTTTCCAAATATAATTATGTATTTTAACTAGATATCATCTCCACGATCTGCACAGCGAACGAACGTAAACACACGTGTTACATTAACACCAGACCATCCCCGAACCCAAACACCATGTACAAAAAATTACAAATAGATTAAATAATACCGGTATTTTTCCACCCAAGAATAACAACCGAGAAGTGCGTACTGTAAGCTTGTTACGCAAAAAGTACGAAGATCTGAACGTGCAAAACAATCTGACAACAGAAATAAACGGACCGATAGCCTACGAAATCGACGACCGTCAAAATAAAGGGCCGGACGTTGTTCCTCATGTCCCGCAAACAAAACCAAAACGGCATAAATGGACACGTGAGGAATACATTTCGATCCTACACGCCTATTTTACAGCGGTGCTCTACCCAAAAAACGAAAACGCAACAACACATACATAAAAGATATGGAAGAAAAATAATATAAATAAAGACCTCGATAAAACAATGAACCCTAACAAAATAGCTAACAAAAGAAGATACATTCTCAAAGCAAAAAAAATATCAGAAATAGAAATAGAACAATTGAAAGGAAAAATACATCAGGAAAATCTATATAGTAGTCACACAACAATGCCAAATAATAATATAAACACTGAGATAGTAAAACACGAGAACAAACGTAACATCTCCGGCAAAAACGAAGTAAATAAAAAACAACAAACCCAGACCGTAGAGATGTATAATAATGTACAAAAAGCACCAATCCAGAACACCACAGACAAACATATGAATGAAAAGGAAGGCAAAACAAATCTAAAACCTGGGAATAACGAAGGGAAACCTAATAATTACGATACTATGAAAATGAGAATAACCAAAGAACTGAAAACCACAGATCTTAGAATGGACCACAGATTATATCTCCCAAAAATCAAAATAGACAATAAAACAACATCAATAATAAATAGCATAAACCTGGCCGTCACGGAACTAACAACCACAGAAACAACTGGCAATATCACTGAGCTAAATGACATAATATATGCGGCAGCCACTGCAGCCACAAAAGAAGCAGGATACTCACTCAAACCCATCCGAACAGGAGTTCTACCACCCAAACAGACCTTGTGGATAAATAATACCCAGAACAAAATTTAAAAAAACAGAAAAGATTTATCGATTCTCAACGAAATTAGTAGACAATCAACACAACTAAGTAAGAAGAAGAAAACAAAAATACTGTACAAATACAACATTACAGAAAAAAGACTTACCTGAGACAAAAGAAAAGCTAAAGCAAGATATCCTCGCCAAAGCACAAAGGATCCGCCGGTATGAGAAACGCCAACGTTTCTTTGAACAAAACAAACAGTTCAAATCCAAACCCCAAAAACTCAAACAAGAACTGGATAAAAATAAAACAGACATTACTGCAGCACCAACAGCAGAAGAACTGGAGGAATTCTGGAAACAAATATGGTCGGTGAAGCAACAACCCCACAAAAGGACCATTAAAACAACGAACTTAGCACCTGAGCAACTCTCGACTCCTATAACAACTGAAGGGGTCGCAAAGACTAAGCAACTGGAAGGCACCTGGGTACGACAAGATCCCCAACTTCTGGTTAAAACACCTGATAGGAATGCAGAAAAAGCTGGCAGAAAACTTTAACAACATACTAGCAGAGCCAGAGACAATGCCTGAATGGCTCACGAAAGGGAAAACCATCTTAATTCCCAAATCCACGGAAAGGGAGAAACCACAAAACTACAGACCTATAACCTGTCTCCCTACAATCTACAAAGCCTTTACTGCAATAATATCGGAGGGATTGAGTAAGCACCTGGAAAATAACAACCTGTTTCCAGAAGAGCAGAAGGGATGCTGCAAGGGCTCATACGGCTGTAAAGATCAATTATTGATCAATAAAGCCATAACTGAAGACAGCCGCAGAAAGAAGAAACAGTCAGCCACCTTTTAAAATTATACGCCAGAAATGACAAAGAGCTGGAAACACTACTACAGACAGTACATGGATTTACCAAGGAAATAGATATGAAATTCGGATTAGAAAAATGTGCCATAGCAACCCTGAAAAGAGGAAAATTAGTTAAAAGTAGCAACATCACACTAGATAAAGCCAATGAAATAAGAGAACTAGACGAAAGCCAGCCATACAAATATTTAGGAGTCAATGAACTAGACAGGATACAACACACACAAATGAAAGAAAAAATAAAGAGTACTATAGACGAGTTAGATCAATACTAAAAACAGAGCTCAATGCTAAAAACAAGATAATAGGTATTAACACTTTAGCTGTCCCAGTTATAAGTTACAGCTACAATATCCTTAACTGGACACTAAACGAACTATCTAAAATAGACAGGAAAACAAGGAAAATAATGCACGTTGGCTCTCATGGCTTCTGATCTTAATTGATTCGAAGTGTTATCATGTACATTGTTTTGTCTTGGTATAATAAGATGGGCTACAGCAAATATTCTGCTCAATACCACAGATTTGCTTGTCAGTTGTTTGACCTTAACCAGTTGAGCATGTCCCTTGGTGGCTGACGATATGTGCATCTCTGATCACGAGCAGAAGTAGTGGGGAGCATCATAGTCATGTGTTGAGAGAAATTCTTTGGGGTTTGAATAATTCACCTTTGGAAACATGGGTGTTTTGCTCAACATCCTTAAACAAACCTTATTCAGGGACCTTTTGAATGCCAGGATGCACTACCAGGCAGTGGCTCTCATGGCTTCTGATCTTAATTGATTCGAAGTGTTATCATGTACGTTGTTTTGTCTTGGTATAATAAGATGGGCTACAGCAAATATTCTGCTCAATACCACAGATTTGCTTCTAAGTTGTTTCACCTTAATCAGTTGAGCATGTCCCTTGGTGGCTGACGATATGTGCATCTCTGATCACGAGCAGAAGTAGTGGGGAGCATCATAGTCATGTGTTGAAAGAAATTCTTTGGGGTTTGAATAATTCACCTTTGGAAACATGGGTGTTTTGCTCAACATCCTTAAACAAACCTTATTCAGGCACCTTTTGAGTGGGATAGGCTACTCGACCTGAAGAAAATTCTAACTGGGCCCCATCTGCGAGGTCATGCGCTGTTTATCTTGATATGAGATCACCATGTCGCGCACATATGGTTGTGATGCATGTGCCCGGTGTACCCTTATCAGACAGGTAATCATGATGGGTATATTGGGCTTCGTATATTTTACCCCAGTGTCACTTTGATGGCATGCACTGCTCTCTCACTCAATAATAATAATAATAATAATAATAATAATAATAATAATAATAATAATAATAATAAAAATGATAATAATGATGATGATGACGATGATGATAATAAAATAAAAATGAATATAATGATGATAATAGTAGTAGTGGTAGCAGTAGTATCAGTAGTTGATATGAAGAGAGATGATGTGGTGACGGTGCTGATGGTGAGTTGCTCAGTTGTAGTAAATTCTTGAATATAAAGGAAAGTTATTTTGATGTTAAGCAAAAACAAAATTAGAAATATCTTATATATATATATATATATATATATATATATATATATATATACATAGGGAGTATTCACAAATAAAGCAAAAGAAGAAGACAGGTGGTGTAGAAAACAAACAGATGTATTAGTATAACACTCGGGAAGTGAAAACGTCTTTTACGTTTCGAGCCTACGCTCTTCCACAGAGAGGAAGACAGAAAGAAAGGAGAGAAACAAAGAGAGAAAAAAGAATGTATAGTGGCTAGCGATCTGTCAATACATACATGCATACACACACATACATACATACATACATACATACATACATATATACATACATACATATATATATATATATATATATATATATATATATATATATATATATATATATATATATATATATATATAATGAGAGAAAGTGAGAGAGAGAGAGAGAGAATGAAGTGATGTACAGATATATAGTTATCGATCATGGAAGCAAGCGCTAAAATGTAATAGTAATAATAATAATAATAATAATAATATGATAATAGTAACATCGTTAGTAATGAGAACCCAGGTTCAAAATTTCCCCAAGACACCTGACGAAGGCTGGAGGGTATATCAGCCGAAACGTTGTGTTAGCAACAAACAAGATGAGAACAAATATCCGTCAAATGTAAATAATGTAAATAATGTATATTTTTTATGTATTTACATTTTATTTAAATGTAAATAAAATGTAAATACATAAAAAAAATATATATTCATCCAACATTCTGAATACCTTATTATTCTCTCTCTCTCTTTCTCCCCCCTCTCTCTCTCTCTTTCTCTCTCTCTCTCTCTCTCTGTATATATATATATATATATATATATATATATATATATATATATATATATGTGTGTGTGTGTGTGTGTGTGTGTGTGTGTGTGTGGAGAGAGAGAGATATAAGTTATATAAGTATATATAATTTTCAGAGCTCTGTAATTTCTATTGTTGTCAATGTTTCTTTTGTTGTTGTTGTTTCCTTATCCACTTTCATTATTTTCTTGTGTCTTTTAGCGTCACCAAGGAAATTCGCTTTTTTTGATGTAGGTACATTTTTATTTGTTCATTTACGTTCATGTTTAATTCTTGTTTTCAGTAAAAAAAAAGTAAATAAAATGAAATCATGAAAGTATATTTGAGGAAAAATTTGTGTGAACGCTTCTAAATCTGGGGTACAGGAAAAATCCTTCTTTACAACTCAGTAGCTTGTTGGGACCCACCGGATTTAACGACCCAACCGGGTTTACAACCAAGGCGTATTTAGGGTCCACGAAGCTCATGGTTCGTTAGTTTTGTATATATATATTAGACCCTCCAAGTATGGTTAAAGATGTGTGTAGGGTGCGTTTGTGTGTGTGTGTGTATGTTTGTATGTGCGTGTTTTTGCGTGTATGTGTATGTGTGTGTGTGTGTGTGTGTTTGATGTTCAGTTTTCTTTGACATTATTACGCGTTAAAGCTATAATATTTAATAAATTTCTTCACACTAATTTATCGAAATTTCATTTTTTTAGCTTTAAATATCCAATCATGAAAACAAAAATATATTTGTCATGTGGAACAGGGGTGAATTTTAGTTGCTTGGGAGAATCTGCAGTGTGAAGTTAATAACTTTGAAGTCTCTGGTATTTCCTATTTTCTTCTTTTACAGATAAATCTACGCCTGGAAATATGTTTCACCACATAGCATCATATAGACGGACTCTTGTGTTGATACTGTGTACGATATTGGTTTTGGAGGCTCATGCTGATTCATCTATATGCAAGATATGTACTTGCAAATCACTTACAAATGTAAATTGTCAAAAGCGCAATCTAACATCAGTCCCACAACCGATTCCGACGAATATTGTAGATTTGTAAGTATTTGACACTTTCTACGTATTTTCCATATCCAATGTTTTAAATTTTCCTTGATGTGTTCTCAGCTAATCGCTTATGCTGTTGATCTCACAGCTTTAAACATAATCTTATGTTAGAGTAAAACACATCGATATGTTACCTGCTGTGAAGTCAAATAAACTGTTTCTTATCATATTGAATTTATAATGTATAACATCGCATACACAATGACTGAATCTGACTAGTATCCGAATTTGATGTTATTTGTCTGATCTTATCAAATCTTACGGTATATTCAATGAACGGATAATATAAAAACTTTAGTGCTTAGAAAACGTGTATTTCACAGAGTTATATTATTTCATTAATTAGTTGAATTGTTGCTTATTGTTACAGTAATATGATATAATATCAGTTGATCTTGTCACAGAATAGTTTTTAATTATTGTTTGTATTAGTTATACAATAGAATATGCAGCGAGCTATTAGAATCCTTGTTCCCCGGCCAAAATGTTAAGCGGTATTTCGTTCGTCTTTACGTTTCGACTTTAAATTCTGTCGAGGTTGACTTTGCTTTTCATTCTTTGGGGTCGTTAAAATAAATATCAAATTATCTCTGAGATCAATGTAAAGGACCCTAACCCTAACCCTAACCCTTTCCCAAAATTTCAGGTTTGTTCTTGTAGAAGAAATGATTATTTTTATAATTAAAAAAGATAGAGATGGATTAAACTGCAGATAATGGCGAGATCCGCTTAAATTACCAAATTCTTAAAATACCTAAGTGAAGAAATCAAAATAGTGATGTTTGAACAAATTATGAGGAATTTATTTTTGATAGAATGTCATCAGTAAAATTTACCCTTTCATGAACACAATAAAAGTTATTACAAAATTATTACAAAATTATGCAAGCTTAATTGAAGTTTCGGCTGATTGATATATCCCCGTTCACCTGAAAACTTACGTAATTTTTAAGTGCATTATTAAAATTTAACTTCTCAAGAAATGGAAAAGAATAAAAAAGAGTAATTATTTGATACATGCTCATGACAATCGTAAATATTCTGTTGTAGTACATTGCTCTTCCAGGTGATTATTTCCAGTTAATTGGCTTGCATCATTTCATTAGTCACCTTAGCCTTTCAGTCTTAATCAAATATTCTGATACTAAAGTGGATCATTTTATTCTATCAGATCTATCTCTCAAAAAATTTGGAACGTTTTGACCAAATGAGAAATCCTAATGTAAAGAGAAAAATTTCAATAATGGAATTCCTAAATCTCGTATAATTCAAGATGTTGAATAGTAAAATTGATGTTATATTTAATAAGTTAGATATTTTCATCGTTCATAACTTAAGCGAGGATTGGCACAAATCTTTTGACGTCTAGTAGAATTCATTGTGTTCTGACAAATGGCAATCTGACTTCAACCTTGCGTCATTCATTTCTGAGATCAACAAAAAACCATAACAGCTCAATGAACTAATGCAACTATAAGGACGTCGAATGAGACACCTTGCAGTATATTGTCCAGTTGTTTGTGATCTGAGTTAAAATCCCACACTTTTTATTTTACCGATTTTGGAGAAAGGATCAGACAAGTTGTATAACTCCTGAAAGATCTCCAATACTTGTGAGACAGATATCATTAATATTCCACTTGAGCTGTTGCCGGTCAACCTTTACAGGAATGATGAAGAGGGATGCTATTTAGGGGATAAAGGATTTAGTATACGGGGTTAATAATGGGAACGGACTGAGGTTTAATGCAGCAAGGGTAAGGAGCAAAATACTAAAAAAGACGAAAAAACTAAGACAATGTATGTTGTCACATCCCTTTTTTAAATGACACCCTTAGCCAGTTAAATCATCATGTAAGGTTCTTCTCCTTTGTAGCACTTAAAATTAAATAAGGGTTTCCCCACTCTACCACCACCAATTCTATTAAGAAACCCCTTTCAATTTCTGTTATGCTTTCCTTCCTAGTCTATTATTTCAGTCTTGAAGGCTTTTTTGGTGTATTTATTTTTGTAAAGAACTTTTATGCATCAACTAAGCAAAAGAAAGGAGTTTACTTTTGAAAAGATAAATTACTTTTGACAACAAAGCGTAATAACAAATGGAATGCTCATTCTACAGAAACAAGATAGTTATAAATAAAGGTGAATTCTGTGATGATAAAAATATCTTCCACTGATTACTGATGTTGCAACGAAGGCTTTGTAAATCTAATTCAAATCACAAATATTTTGAACATCCATTCTTTTCTCATATTTTACATGCATGTGTGTTTTTCATTCATACTTAACGTGGTGACTTAAATCTGTATTCTATCTTATATAATAAAGTACCCGTGAAGCGAACAGAACCTTCGTGAAGAAGAAAAGAAAGCCTTACAAACACTGAAGAATGGCAAATCAATCATCCTAAAAGAAACCGATTAGGGAAGGGTGATAGCAACCATGGACAAAGACTACTATAACGATAAAATATCTTAAACAGACCAAACCTGCTACAAGGAAGAACCAAGATACCCGGAAAAAGTAATAATGAATACATTCAAACGTCTAATAAATGAATATCAACGTTCATTCACAGACAGAAAAAGATTATTTATGCAACTCTGTAATCAAAGTATTTTCTAGAGATCACCCAAGATCCATAAATGCTTCGAAATACAGAGAGCCATAAATGAACAGAGGAATCAGCACATAAAAATACTAAGACCTACTGACATCAAATTGAGATCAACAGTTGCTGGACCTTAAACCCCAGCACAACAACTGAGCCATCATTTGGATATACACCTCAAACCGTTATGCCCGAGACGACATGGATTTCCTCAAACACATTCCATCCACTGTCCCAGAACGTACTATATTTACAGGCTTTGACTAATCTTTATACTAATATACATCACACTTTGGGCCTGGAAGCAATTAAACACTGGGTAGAAAAACATAGCGGACGGATGGACGAACGATTCAAAACGAACTTCTTTTCCAAAGACACGCACACCTTGTACTAGAAGACAACACGGGCGTTATGATCTACAGTCACACTGTATTATTTGTTCCTTTCGTATGGGCAGAATCGGCAGAGCAGATATATAGCCAACTGGATTACTAGCAAAATGGAAGCTATTGTTTGTTTAAAAGTGGAGGGGCGGAGGGTACTATTTGTCTGGGTTTGCATGAAAGTGCTTTCTGCTCTTAAGAAGAATCACAAAATATGTATTATTTCACCGTATAAAAGGGGGTTAATACGATTCTGCCCAGAAATCACTTTTTTCAAAATTTTAATTCACCCCGTTTCGACCGCAATTTCTTAATTTGTAACTTTTCGAATTTCTCTATTCATCCACGTAGAAGAATTTAGAGATTACAAATCTGCGAAATAAATATTTTTAAAGTTTAGTTTTTCTTAAAGAAATACTCAATGTCCCTTCCTCCTCACACACCCATCACTCCTTTCAAAAAGCTAAAACCTCCTAATGTTTCACTTTTGTCTGATGTTTTAGGAATCAGAAGAAATTTAGGAAAAGAATAAGGAGGGGGCAAATATCACA
>NC_142957.1:2605316-2615316 GCF_046866305.1 Octopus bimaculoides | reverse complement strand
CTCATCCACCTCCACTTCCTCATCCTCCTCTTTCTCCTCCCCTTCCTCCTTCTCTTCCTCCTCCTCCTCCTCTTTTTCATCCCCTTCCTCTTCCTCTCCTCCCTCTTCCCCCTCCTCCTCTTACCCTTCCGGACTCGGAATCTTGGGGTTAGTAGCCCGCGCTCTTAACCACTACGCCATATGCCCGTGGGTATTTATGGGGTGAATTTTAAGGTTTATAAATGAATTATTTTTCTATCCTTCCTCAATACCGGTTCCCATATGCTATTCATATCTGCACTCGGTCTGCTTAGGAGGTTGTTGTTTCCTAGCATATGTGCTGCTTCTTTTAGTTTTCGTATTTTCCAGTGTTGTTCCCTGTCTATTATTTTAACTTCATCCCACAGGGGGAGGTGGTTTCCATTATTATTATTATTCCTCTTTTCCTCCTCCTCCACCCCTCCACTCCTCTTGTTGTTGTTGTTGTTCTTCTTCTTCTTCTTCTTTTCTTCTTCTTCTTCTTCTTCTTCTTCTTCTTCCTCATCCTCCTCCTCCCCTTCCTCCTCTTCCTCCTCCTCCTCCTCCTCCTCCTCCTCCTCTTCTTCTTCTTCATTATCATTAAGCGATGTGAAATTGATAATCACTATCACCATATTTCCACAAATGTGCGTGTGAATATGTGTGAATTTGAGTGTGCCTATCACCTTCCGTCGTTGATATTCTGAATATATGTGTGTGTATGAGTGCATCCGGTTATGTTGATTTCTGAATCCGTATATTCCCTGACTTTTCAGCCATGTTCCTCTCCCTCAAACGTTTGTGTTCTGTCTCAGAATTATTTCTTGTCATTTCTTTGACTACTTTTTCAGTTTTCATCTTGAACACAGTGATTTGCAATGTGTCTTCTTCTTCTTCTTCTTCTTCTTCTTCTTCTTCTTCTTCTTCTTCTTCTTTCCCCTCCTCCCCTTCTTTCCCCTCCTCCTCTTCTTTCCCCTCCTCCACTTCTTTCCCCTCCTCTTCTTTCCCCTCCTCCTCTTCTTTCCTCTCCTCCGCACATCTCCTCCTCCGCACATCTCTTCCTCCGCACATCCTTCTCCTCCGCACATCCTCTTCCTCCGCACATCCTCCTCCTCCCCACATCCGCCCCACCTCCTCCTCCCCCACCTCCTCCTCCTCCCCCACATCCTCCTCCCCCACATCCTCCTCCTCCCGCACATCCTCCTCCTCCCCCACATCCACCCCAGCACCCCTCCTCCCCGCATCCTCCTCCTCCTCTCCCTCCTCCTTCTTCCTATGCTTCTTCTTCTTCTTCTTCTTCTTCTTCTTCTTCTTCTTCTTCTTCTTCTCCTCCTCCTCCTTCTTTTTTCCTCCTCCTCCTCCTCCTTCTTCTACTTCTTTTTGTCGTTGTATTTTCCTATAATTTTGTTTCTTTACTTAAAGAACAATATTCAATATTTTTTATCGTTATTACTTACAATATCAAACTAAACAACATTCTTTCCTGCTTCAGAGTTCTTTACAACAATACGATTTCGAGGATTGAAAAAGGAATGTTTCAAGGCCTTCACAGCTTACAGAAATTGTAAGATCCTTTAGTGTTATCGTTGATACATGACTAATGTAATGTGTTTTTAAATTAAATATCCCCGATTTCAGTGTTTCTCACGCTTTATTAGTGGAACTGATATTTAGTTTTCATATTCATGTTATATTTATTTGATTGTGTCCGAACATGATAGTTAATGGCAGTTGATATTTGTCTACATCAAAATTCTATTTCTGAAAATGTATGTGTGTCTGCAATGATAATATAATACTTATGTTTTAGATACTGTTTCGTTTCACATTGTTCTCTTGATGATTGTGATACCGTGTGGCTATTTATCCACACTTGCACCGAATGAAATTCTTCTTCTTCTTCTTCTTCTTCTTCTTCTTCTTCTTCTTCTTCTTCTTCTTCTTTCCCTCCTCCTCCTTCTCCTCCCATCCTCCGCTTCCTCCTCCTCCACATCCTCCACTTCTTCCTCCTCCTCCCCTTATTTTTCTTCTTCAAATGAATAATATGATTATTTATAATATTGACACAACTTACTTTACGTAAACCGCATCAGTTTTCACCTCCTTCATCTTTGTCATCTGATGTTCTTTGTTGTCGCCTTTTTTCTGTCCACCTACTCTTTTCAATCTTCTCCACTTTTGAAATCTCTCTTATTGTTGTTGTTAATGTTGTTTCTCTTGTCCTTCTTCTTCTTCTTCTTCTTCTTCTTCTTCTTCTTCTTCTTCTTCTTCTTCTTCTTCTTCTTCTTCTTCTTCTTCTTCCTCTTCTTCTTCTTCTTCTTCTTCTTCTTCTTCTTCTTCTTCTTCTTCTTCTTCTTCTTCTTCTTCTTCTTCGTCTTCTTCTTCGTTGTTTTCTTTTCCTTCCCATTCTTCTACATCTTAATCATCGTCATCATCATCATCATTATCATCATCATCATCATCACATTCCTATTTTTCTTTTTCTCCTTTTTCTTATACTTTGTTGCTTTATTCCATACGTATTTCTTTCATTATACAAAGAACATTATTTAATATTTTATTGCAATGACTAACTTTATCGTCTCATCGATTTTTCATACTGCAACAGAAATCTTTTCACGAATAATATTTCGCGGATTGAAAAAGGAAGCTTCGAAGTATTTTCCAGTTTAAAGAAATTGTGAGTCCCTTCAGTTTGTGTTTTGTACGTGTAGAATCTAAAGTTTTATTAAATTAAATGTCCCCTCATTTTTCTTCCTCTGTCACTTTCTCTGTCTTTTACATGACCTGATATATTTCTTCTTCCACTTTTTCTTAAATTTCTGTCCCTTCTTCTTCTTCTTCTTCTTCTTCTTCTTCTTCTTCTTCTTCTTCTTCTTCTTCTTCTTCTTCTTCTTCTTCTTCTTCTTCTTCTTCTTCTTCTTCTTCTTCTTCTTCTTTTTTCTTAATGTCATTCTAAAGCCACAATGTGTGATATTGTATTACAAATATTTTCCATACAATCTATTTTACTCTTTCTTTACTGCAATAGATATCTTGGTTCCTACAACATTTCAGCTATCCATCATGCATGTGTGTTTTTCATTCATACTTAACGTGGTGACTTAAATCTGTATTCTATCTTATATAATAAAATACCCGTAAAGCGAACAGAACCTTCGAGAAGAAGAAAAGAAAGCCTTACAAACACTGAAGAATGACAAATCAATCATCCTAAAAGAAAGCGATTAGGGAAGGGTGATAGCAATCATGGACAAAGACTACTATAAAGATAAAATATTGGAAACAGGCCAAACCTGCTACAAGGAAGAACCATGACACCCGGAAAAAGTAATAATTAATATATTCAAGCGTCTAATAAATGAATACCAACGTTCATTCACTGACAGAAAAAGATTATTTATGCAACTCTGTAATCAAAGAGAGTAATTGCTATGGATCACCCAAGATCCATGAAGGCTCCGAAATACAGAGAGCCATAAATGAACAGAGGAATCAGCACATAAAAATACTAAGATCTACTGACCTCAAATTGAGACCAAAAGTTGCTGGACCTTAAACCCCAACACAACAACTGAGCCAACTTTTGGATATACTCCTCAAACCGTTATGTCCGAGACGACATGGATTTCCTCAAACACATTCCACCCACTGTCCCAGAACGTACTATACTTACAGGCTTTGACTAATCTTTATACTAATATACATCACACTTTGGGCCTGGAAGCAATCAAATATTGGGTAGAAAAACATAGCGGACGGATGGACGAACGCTTCTAAACGAACTTCATTTCCAAAGACACGCACACCTTGTACTAGAGGATAACACCTTTAGATTCGATAATAAATTATATCGACAGATAAAAGGACATGACTACGGGGACGAGGTTTGCACACATTCCCCCGCCCCACAGAGATAGATATACATATATATGTGTATTTCTGTGTGTATATGTATGTGAGTATATGTGCGTGTATGTGTGAGGATGTGTGTGTTGATACATAGACAAGCGAAGCGGATACTCGGGATTGTGGAAGTCAAATAAGTAATTAACACGAAACGGCTGCCACACGCTGCTGATTCTGTCGCGTATTGGATTTGCATGTTATCCGCACAGCTGGATAGTTAAAGAATGGAACTGAGAGATTTGAATGTCTTTTCGTATGCATCGACAAAACACTATAATCAAGTTACCAAATTCCAATTAAACGCTCAAGTGTGTCACTGTCTTTTCTTTGTTCGTCTCCTACGAGATTGTTTTATCAGGTTATAACTTTATTTACAGATTTACCTTAATCTAAATAAGAAGTATACCAGCCCATTTTATACTTATGAAAATAATGTTTCTTATTCTTTATGTTTTATTTATGGTTGAATATACGTAAATCCATTACCTGTATAAAACATGAACTGTTTCCATCCAATGTCATTCCAAAGCAACCAGCTACAGGCCAATAACAAAATGCATTATAAACAGACCAATTGAAACCAAGTTTATGTAGCGAGTTGCTTTTTGAAAGGTCGCCTGATGAGAGACAGCTGCACAGAATTACACACACACATACGTGTGTATGTTTATGTGAGAATGTTCATTAAGTCTACCATGTTAAGAAGATGTCTTAATAGCTTAGCAAGTTTTCAAGCCGATCACATGGAGGAATGGTGTTCGCCTCCATTTTAGACGAAAGCACGAAACGTCTCCGGAAAAGTCTCGGAAATTCACAAAAAATTCCTAAAGAAAACAAGAAATGAAGGGGTGCTACAGTTGGAAGACAACTTCTGAGTGCTTGCCCTCCTCGGATTTGGATTTGGGGAAGAAAACTGTGTTGATGGTGAATTTATTTGCTTTATATTATATTATAATTAGGGAATATGTGATGTTCGTATGTCTATGTGCCGAGAGAGATCATCGGTGGTGGTGGTGGTAGTGGTAGTGGTAGTGAGCTATGTTTCTTCTATTTGTGGATATGATATGTTGTATATATTCAATGTTCATGTTCAGGAAAAGGAATTCTCCTGGTAGAGTTGGCGGAGTGTGTGGTGGCTCCTTTTTTAAGTGTCAGCATGTAAAACATTGCTTGTATATTCGGAATGAAACCTTCCCTCCCTGCATACACAAGCAAATGTGCAGGCCTGGGATTCTCTGTTCTCCTCTGTGTGGAGATTGTCTGATAGCCCTTTGTGTCTATAAGATTGCTAGGCGTAAAGTTCTAAGGGAGACAGCATGTCTTGTTTTAAGCTCAAACAATGTATAGTATTCTTTGTTTACAAATTAACTTACGCGCGCGCGCGCGCGCGTGATACACAAGCAATGCATCCCAGCCTTGCTCGGGTGTTATGCTCTACAGTTACATTGTATTATTTGATCCTTTCTTATGAGCAGATCAGATATATATATGGATTACGAGCAAAATGGAAGCTATTGCTTGTTTAAAAGTGGAGGTTAGGGGACACAATTTGTCTGGGTTTGCATGAAAGTGCTTTTTGCTCTGAAGCAGAATCACAAACTATGTATTGTTTCATCGTATAAAAGGGGGTTAATACGATTTTGCCCAGAAATCACATTTTCAAAATGTTAATCCACCCAGTCCCCACCACAATTTCATAATTTGTAACTTTTCGAATGTCTCTTTTCATCCACGTAGAAGAATTTAGAGATTACAAATCGGCGAAATAAATATATTTTAAAGTTTAGTTTTTCTTAAAGAAATACTCAATGTCCCTACCTCCTCGCCCACCCATCACCTCTTTCAAAAAGCTAAAACCTCCTAATGTTTCACTTCTGTCTGATGTTTTACGCATGCGTAGAACTGTGCTGAAGTAACAGACGTAAAAATTAACAGACCAGAACCAGAAAACCCGACATGCTAGAAACAACAGGTAAACGACATTATTTCTGAAGAAACTTTCCCGATTTCCATAGCGCTAAAAGTAAAATAATTGGGAATTTGTAGTTTTTTGAAAGTGATGAGGGTATGTGTTTGGGAAGGAGATTTTGTGTTTCATCAAGAAAAAAGGAAGAACAAAATTTATAGGTTAGTATTCTGTCTGTTTTTCTATGTGAAATTGCAAGAATAAAATTGGGTAAAGAGTAAAAAATGAAGAAATTGGGGTGGGAAGCGACAAAATTAAAATTCTGAGAACTTTTTGGACGAAATCTTAACCTCCTGTATCGAAAAGATAGAAATCAGAAGAAAATTAGGAAAAGAATAAGGAGGGGGCAAAGTCACATAGGAATGCTAGAAACAACAGGTAGAGGACAGGATTTCTGGGAAAACTTCCTTTTAAGCTTACATCGAAGATCAGACTTTTCAAATACGCTCATCACAAGCACAAATTTCAAAGTAGAACAGGTCATTTCAATTGGATTTGAGCTGTAATCTTCCGCGTGAACACATCAAGAAATAACATAATGCCTACATTGAATGTGTGTGTGTTTGTTTGTTTGTGTCTGTGTGTATGCCAAAGGAAGTTATTTTGTAGCAATCTTTCGTTTAAAGCAGCAAAGTTGGCAGCTAGATCATTTGGTCAATCATACTGGAGCGTATGGTTAACCATTAATTTCTTTATGCTTTGAAAAGAGCAGAAATTGAAAGAAAGAAGAAAGTGAAAAGGTGACGTTTGCACGTGCATGTGCATAAGAGAGAGAGAGAGAGAGAAAGATAGAGAGAGAGCATGAAGTTGTGTGGTGCCATGTATGTATATTTTGCATGTATGTGTAAGTAGTACTGATATAAGAGAGAGAGAGTGTGTGCGTATTTCCTCAAACCTTACAGAAATGGATGTCTTATAATGAAAAATTCAGAGCAACATTACTTTCATTATTCACACATTATTCTCGTACGGCAAGACTTTGTAATTTTGGTTCAAATTCTTAGTGTGAAACTATTTTCACTTTCTAACGAAAACTGGTCAAAGCAGAGTAGTGGCTTTCAAATATATATAGCCGATTGTTGAGATAACATGGAAAATATATAAATGAAAATAAAGTTATTTACTGAAACTTTTGATGCCAAACACATCAATCGGCAACTCAATTTTCGAATGCATAAGAAACAAATGCATACATACAAAGCCTCCTATGATATTTATACATGTATATATATAAAACACGGTGTAATTATAAACAAGGCAAAGATTAGCAAGTTCTAGGCAAACTGAAAAAAATGAGGAACATCGTTAATCGATTTTAATTGGGTTCCCATCAAAGGCGTCCACATCATTCTGACGCTCCCCGGTGAAACAATGACACAAATTGTTTATATACTGAAATAATGCAGCAGTTACTCTAGGAACGAGACCCTAATTTGCATGCCGAAAGTGTTTAACATTTTATAGATAACAGTGACCTGACAACGGAGATCCTAATCAACACAGTATCAAGGTATGACAAAATAAATATCTAACATATAGTATAATTATAAGCAGGGTAAATTTTAGCAGCCATTTCTCCACAGAATGTAAAAACGATATATATATATATATATATATATATATATATATATATATATTAAAAATAATGAATTTCTAAATCTCTCAGAGAGACTTAAGCAATAGTGATGCGATAACGTAGTTGTATACTGCCAACTTAACGTGACAGTCCCGATAAGAGAACATACTACTGCTGTTTATCCCTAGGAAGCCAGACCGCTTCCTATTAGGCCTTCACACATTTCCTGTGCCCGTATCCTTACGAGGGGGAGACAAGCTCCTCCATCCAGCCTAGCCTGCATTCAGGGACATGTTTCTGAGTCTTTGCTCGTCATCAGCCTGCTACTTCAGCCTACGTCATCAGCCTGCTACTTCAGCCTACGTCATCAGCCTGGTACTTCAGCCTACGTCATCAGCCTGCTACTTCAGCCTACGTCATCAGCCTGCTACTTCAGCCTACGTCATCAGCCTGCTACTTCAGCCTACGTCATCAGCCTGCTACTTCAGCCTACGTCATCAGCCTGCTACTTCAGCCTACGTCATCAGCCTGCTACTTCAGCCTACGTCATCAGCCTGCTACTTCAGCCTACGTCATCAGCCTGCTACTTCAGCCTACGTCATCAGCCTGGTACTTCAGCCTACGTCATCAGCCTGCTACTTCAGCCTACGTCATCAGCCTGCTACTTCAGCCTACGTCATCAGCCTGCTACTTCAGCCTACGTCATCAGCCTGCTACATGTCCGTGAATACAGGCTAGGCTGGATGGAAGAGTTTGTCTCCCCCTCGTAAGGATAAGGGCACAGGAAATGTGTCCAGGCCTAATAGGAAGCGGTCTGGCTTCCTAGGGCTAACCAGCAGTAGTATATTCCCTTATTGGGACTGTCACGTTAAGTTGGCAGTATACAACTACGTTATATATATATATATATATATATATATATATATATATATATATATATATATATAAATATATATATATATATATATATATATTTGTGTGTGTGTGTCTGTGTGTGTGTGTGTGTGTGTGTGTGTGTGTGTGTGTGTATAAATACCTACATCCTTACGAATATATTATATGCATAGATGAAAATACACACATATACTAAGTGACTGGACTATTCTATTTTCTGATGCTTTACCTGCATATTCTATGTTTGTATGTGCTTTTTCTACAACTTTATCTCCTCCAGATACTTCATACTTTATTTATTTTTTCCTTCCTTTATCATCTCTATCTGTATCTCTATTTTCTTTAATTATCTCCCCCTCCTCCTTTTCACTATCATTATCACAATTGTATCCTCAACGGTAGCATCGTCATTACCAATCTCAAAGTCCTCATGTTTAGAGTCTGTTGTAATCCAACGTCGGACTGATGTATTGTGTACACCGGTATAGCAGTATAGTTAGTGAGACAAAGACAAGACTATCTGTGACCTACATCATCAACATCTCAACTGACACTACACATAAAATATCCCCTTGTAATTTCCTTCACCAACTCTTCTTCTTCGTTGTCTTCTTCTTCTTCTTCTTCTTCTTCTTCTTCTTCTTCTTCTTCTTCTTCTTCTTCTTCTTCTTCTTCTTCTTCTTCTTCTTCTTCTTCTTCTTCTTCTTCTTCTTCTTCTTCATGTCATTCTAAAGCCATAGTGTTTGATATTGTATCACAAATATTTTCCATTCAATCTATTTTACACTGTCTTTGCTGTTATAGGCATCTTGGGTCCAACAACATTTCAACTATCAAAGATGGTATATTCACGAAGCTTTCCAATTTAACGACATTGTAAGTTCGTTCACTTTATTATACTCTTTTGTGAAAGTAATATTTGATGCTGATATATACCCTCATAACCGTATAAAATTTCAGACTGCATCGAACAAAATCAATTCAAATCTGGGGACCGAAAACGAGTTAGGAACGTTCAAAGTGAGAGTGGGAGAGTGAGACACAGTGAGAGAAAGAGAGAGAAATTGAGAGAGAAAGTGAAATAATAGGACAAATTTAATGTTCCCTTATTGCAGTTTCTTTGTTTCACCTAGCGTTTCAATGATTTTTATTTGAATGCGTTTGGAAAATGGTTCCATTAGTGAGTGAACATATCTGCGTCATATATTATTAGCTGAAGTATGTGTGTCTGTTCCGTGTAAGTGGAGTTCCGCGTCTAAATTTGACTATATTATTCCTTTGTTTTATAATTTGCCTCCTCCTTCATTTCTTATTTCAATCTTCTTGGTGTTTCGACAGTGTCATTCAACTTCGACTTATTCATTCCCTTCACCTTATTTATGTGATAGGGCAACTGAAGTGGAAGCGGAAAATATATATACGAATAATGTAGTCACATACCTTCTCTCAGTAAACGTCAAAGATATATTTCTAGTAAGATAGTGTTTTGTAATATAACTTTCTTCTGTCAAGCGATATTAAATTAATAATCTCTCTCACCATATTTCCACACAAGTGCGTGTGAATATGTGTGAATACGAGTGTGCATATCACCTTCCGTCGTTAATATTATGAGTATAAAGTGTGTGTATGAGTGTACGTGCATTTGTTGATTTCTG
>NC_142957.1:2577816-2600316 GCF_046866305.1 Octopus bimaculoides | reverse complement strand
TCCGAGCATTGTGTTTTATCATCGAATAGTTCATATTCAAATATCAGAGGATTGGTTTGATCTAGTTTCCTCCATGTTTATAAATACACATAATTAACTGGAGTCGAGGGAGTGTCCTACATACCAACCTACATGCACACATATATATAAAGATTCCTGTGTGTGTATGCGTATGTGCATACATAAACACACACACACACACATATATATATTGTTATTACTTATTATATCCTTATGACAACGGAGTTATCAGAAGGAATAATATCCACAACAACTCCATTCAGATATTTCTGATGATTGCTGCATTTGCCTCTGTATTTATACCACGAAACCATTTGGTAATTTGGTTATCTAGGGACTATAATATTCTTTCTACGATAAGCACAAGGCCTGCAATTTTGTGGCTGGGGGCTTGTCGATTACATCCACCTTATTGCTCGGCTGGTACTTAATTCATCGACCCCGAAATAATGAAAGGCAAAATCGTCCTCGAAATTTTGAACTCATAACATGAAAACAGAACCCCCTGTAACTATAGGGTCGAGTAATACGCAGTATTACTATATCGCAAGGTTTTGTGATTTGCCAATCTGACAGAAACGGGATGATTCAATATGTATGATATCCCCATTCTTCTGTGTTAATATGTATATATATACATATATGTTTACACACACACACACACACACATGTATATATACATTTGTGTGGGTGGAGATGTAAAGAAAGAACGAGAGGGACATTTAACACACTCCTATCCCTATTAAAGCTTAACCACACTGCTTCGAATGGAGAACATTTTAAGGGAGATAAATAGTAGTAAAACTAACTACGTTTGCGCAGTATTAGAGGTTGGGAGGTATACAAGCAGATCTATTTAAAAATTGTATTTATCAGAACATGATAGAATTCCATTACGATGTAGCAAAATTCCTAAAAGGTTCAGAATATTCTCTTCTGAAAATCATTTTCTATAAAGGACGTGTCAAGGAATAAAATATTTCCAATACCTACAATTTCAGATATATCTACTATAATTTCCAGTCATATTTAGAATGCTTATCCAGCTAAATCTTTCATGTCAAATATAACTGGTATTTTACTCAGCAATATTTTGCAGCTTCGCAATACCTAGCGACTTTCGCCACAACACTTATGTGACAATACCGTTTGCCAGTTATTGCTAGTATATCACTTATATCTTGGAGCTTGTAATCTATGTATTGCAGTTGAGCTACATATAGTAGATTTATCCATATCTTGTATGTCATCTCTTCAAACATATCATCTAAATCTATCATAGTATGTCATCTATCCAGTATAACATCTATATCTAGTAAATCCTCTAAATCTATTATGCCATTTATATATTGTATATCATCTATATATTGTATGCCATCTCTTTCTCCTCTGTCAGCTGTATGTAATCTGTTTGCCCAATACATTTTATTATATCATGTTTGCTTAATGATTCAAATTTATATCTAGAATATCATCTAAACATTCTCGAACCACATCCTACCTAATTTTATTTGATATCTGTTATTTCTAATTGTCATTTTCTCATTTCTCCTCTCTAATAAATCTACTGCAGTATGTGTTACAGAGTGGTGGGAATGGCTTACATTCATAACCCCCCTCTCTCTCTCTCTCTGTAACTAACTTTACTTCTTTCTACTACCATATTCATGTTTGAATTTGTATGAAGATGTCTATGATCGCATGTGAAGGTGCAATAGGAGAAGGTTAAATCTTCTCTTATTCATCTTCCCTCTCATTTCTACTCAGGCATAAGACAATTGAGATGCTTTTGGCTTTAGCGATTACCTGATGACCTCCTTATCAATGGATTATTCGGTTTTCGTCAATACACAGCGAATGAGACAGACCCAAAGACATACAGAAATATTAAAATGTATTGAAATGAAAATGAAATAGTTATCCTCTATCACATGGCTTATAAACTCAAGAAAAGATTATTATTATTATTATTATTATTGTTGTTGTTGTTGTTGTTGTTGTTGTTCTTCTTCTTCTTCTTCTTCTTCTTCTTCTTCTTCTTCTTCTTATTATTATTATTATTATTATTATTATTATTATTATTATTATTATTATTATTATTATTATTCATAGCACAGTGTAGGTAAAACGCTTCGGAGCCTTTAGTCATCTGTCAAGTCACAGGAAGTACCTCAGACAGATAATACTTTCCTTACGATGTGCGCTATGCCCTTCAAGGCTGCTTTTTGCAAGACATCAATCTTGCATGGGATTTCCAGTTGCTTTAAGAAGTCTTGAAGTTTCAATGGGATTGAGCCCAACGCTCCGATCTCCACTGGTATCACTTTTACATTACCCTCTCGCATTCCAAACAATCTTGCCATTTCCACTTTTATTTCGGAGTATTGGTGGTTTTTTTCAACCCCTTTACTCACAATATTGTAGTCATTTGGTATGGCTGCATCAATGATCTGACAGTATTTGTCTCTCTTATTCAATATGACAATATCCGGCCGACGGTGTTCGACAACACGATCCGTCTGAAAATCATAGTCCCAGAGTCTCGTTACTTTTCCATCTTCCTGCATAACTTTACTTGGTACATGCTCATACCAGTTCTCTGTTACTTCATATTGGTATTTATGGCATAAAAGCCAATGAAGATACGCACACACTTTATCGTGGCGGTGCTCGTATTCCTTTTCTGCTCGGCTCTCACATCCACTTATCAAGTGGGTCACATTTCCACACCCTTTCCACAGTCTTCATTTCAGGGTGTCAGAAGTTGTATAGATATTATACTTCACTGAATTGGTAGCGAGAGCCTGGTCTTCTGCAGCAATGATCAGGCTCTCAGTGGTACGCTTCAATTCACCTCGCTCCAGCCATGCCCACGATGCTGTATTAACCTTAACGTCCTGTTTATTCCTTTCAAACTGTCCATGCATTCTCATTTAAAGAAGGTATTCTTTTCTCTTCTCCTCAGCTCTTTGGGTTATCCCACTCCTCCTCCTCCTCCTCCTCCTCCTCCTCCACTTCCTCCTCCACTTCCTCCTCCACTTCCTCCTCCACTTCCTCCTCCTCCTCCACTTCCTCCTCCACTTCCTCCTCCACTTCCTCCTCCACTTCCTCCTCCACTTCCTCCTCCACTTCCTCCTCCTCCTCCACTTCCTCCTCCTCCACTTCCTCCTCCTCCACTTCCTCCTCCTCCACTTCCTCCTCCTCCACTTCCTCCTCCTCCACTTTGTCCCCTCCCCTCCCCTCCCCTCCCCTCCCCTCCCCCGCTCTCCCCTCCTACTCCCACTCCTCCCACTCCTCCCACTCCTCCTCATCCTCATCCTCCCCTCAACTCCATCCTCCCCTCCCCTCCTCTCCTCCCCTCCTCTCCTCCCCTCCTCCTCCTCCTCCCCATCCTCCTCCTCCACTTCCTCCTCTTCCTCCACTTCCTCCTCTTCCTCCACTTCCTCCTCCTCCTCCACTTCCTCCTCCTCCTCCACTTCCTCCTCCTCCACTTCCTCCTCCTCCACTTCCTCCTCCTCCACTTCCTCCTCCTTCACTTCCTCCTCCTCCACTTCCTCCTCCTCCCACTCCTCCCACTCCTCCCACTCCTCGTCATCCTCATCCTCCCCTCATCTCCCCCTCCCCCTCCCCCCCTCACACCCTCCTCCTCCCCCTCCTCCTCCTCCTCCTCCTCCTCCTCCTCTTCATCATCATCATCATCATCATCATCATCATATGCAAACTCACAGCTTACTGTTCTGGGTTTGATGGAAAGTGTCAGTTGTCCACAGCCAGCAAGGTGACACTTGTTTGCTGTTTATACTTCAAGAACCCTTGCGTCCCAAGAATTCTTGCGTTCCAAGAATTCTTGCGTTCCAAGCAATGCTGTTTTCTTTTAGGTGTTCTACCTTCACACTTTTACCAATCGTTTTCGGTCATATTGGTAGTTGAGTGCTAATACATCCAAATGCACCAATTACTATTGGTATCACCTCTACTCTCTTCATTGACCACACCCTTCGTATTTCCTACTTCAAATAGTCATGGTTGTTTAACTATTATTATTATTATTATTATTATTATTATTATTATTATTATTATTATTATTATTAATTTATGTTTGACTTTTGCTTTGCATTTGTACAAGTTGGATCCAAGTCTCACCCAGAGACCTCAAGAGACCACAAGTTAGAAGTTCATGTAGGTGTTATGCCTAGGGTACCATATATTTGGATTTGTACAGTTTTGTTCAAGTGAAGGTTTAAGAAACCATAAGAAAATTATGTTTGTTTTAAAAATTTGAGATCACATAGACAGTATTTTATGTAAGATATGGGCAGTTCCCATGAGCACTATCTTTTGAACTTCAGCCATTTTGGGGTTTCCTGGTATCTGAGCTAGGTAGTAATCAGCCCGTTTCGCTGTCATTCCCAGGGCACCTATGACAATAGGTATTGTTTTCGTCTTCAGATTCCACATTTTGCTAATTTCTATTTCAAGATCTTTATATTTGCTCAGTTTTTGGTAGGTCTTGACAGATACGTTTATATCGATTGGGACAGTCATATCAATGAGGAGGCATGATTTTTGTCTGAAGTATTTCAGTATGATGTCTGGCCTATTTGCGTCTATCTTTCTGTGAGTTTGAATGGTGAAGTTCCAGAGGAGTGCAATGTGATCATTTTCAATTACTGGGGGTGGTTTGTGTTCCCATTAGTTTTTACCATGGGGCAAGTCCAGGTTTTTGCATATTACCCAGTGAATATATTGCGCAGCTCTATCATGCCTGTTGAGATACTCTGTAGTTGCAAGCAGACTGCACGTAGATACAACATGATCGATGGTCTCATTTTGTTGTTGGCATATACGACATAATGGGGAGCTGCCGTTTTTTAATATGTTGGCCTGGTAGTTCTTTGTAGGTAGGCATTGATCTTGGGCTGCTATGATAAACCTCTGTTTCTGATTTCAAGCCAGAGGCCATTAACCATTGGTGGGTAAGGGCTTTGTCAATATCTGCATTATTCGCTCTCTTTGGGTATTTGCCATTGAGAGGTTTTCCATGCTATTTTTCAGTCATAATAGCTAAGGCAGCAATTTTAGCACGGGTTTTCAAGCGCTTAACTTTTTCTGCAGGTGTTTCTAGTTCGTCTAATTCTTGAATTTGTTGCAATTGGAATTCACTTAGATATTCCTTTGCCTGTTTTATTACTGAGCAAGATGCTTTCTTGCTTTCATATTTTAAGACAAGTTTTAGCATCCAGTCCTCAGAGTTTTTCAGATAGGTGTCTAGGCCAGTTGTGGCTACCTTCATTGATAATGCCAGCTGTAGAAGTCCTCGGCCTCCCTCTTTTCTTGGCAGATAAAGACGTTCTATATCTGCTTTAGGGTGGTGCATTCTATGCATTGTCAACAGTTTTCGTATTTTTCTGTCAACATTACATATTTCAGCAATTGACCAGTTAACGATGTTGAAACTGTAAGTCACGACTGGTATGGCTAGAGCATTGATCGCTTTGATCCTGTTTCTCGCGTTCAGCTCTGTCTTCAGTATTGCTCTCACCCTGCGATAACATTCTCTTCTGATCCTTTCCCTCATCACTGAGTGCTTGATATTGTCCCCTTCAATTACCCCTAGGTATTTGTAGCTCTCCGCTGGTTCTAACTCTTTTATGACATTTTGCTGGTCAAGATTCACATTAGATGTATTTGTCATTTTTCCTTTGATAAAGGTAGCTTTTGCACATTTATCAAGGCCAAATTGCATCCTGATGTCATCACTGAATTGTTTAACAATCGTTAGTAGGCCTTTGAGTTGTTGGTCATTTTTTGCAAAGAGCTTTAAATCATCCATGTAAATGAGATGATTTATATTTTTATCAAATATTTTATAACCATACTGTGCATCATTGAGCAATTTTGAGAGCGGTATTAGGGCTAGACAGAACAGGAGTGGTGATAGTGAGTCACCCTGGAAAATGCCACATGAAATTCTTACATCTCCAGCATTTAGAGATTCATTGTCATTGTTCAACATCAGTGTGGTTCTCCATGATCTCATACTTACAGAAAAAAAGTTTCGCAGAGTAGGAGCTATTTTATACATTTCCAGACATTTCCTAATCCAGCTATGTGGTAGGCTATCAAAGGCCTTTTTATAGTCTATCCAGGCTATTGACAAGTTTTTGTGTCGCTTGTGACAATCTTCTAAGATCATGTTATTGATGAGTAACTGATCTTTACAACCATAAGATCCACGTTTACATCCCTTTTGCTCATTAGGGAATATGCTACTTTCTGTTAAAAAACTATAGGTGTACTCGGTTAGGACAGATGTTAGCGTCTTATACATTGTTGTTAAGCAGGTTATGGGGCGGTAATTTTTTGGTTCGTTTGTTTCTTCATTTTTTGGAAGCAGGAATGTTAAACCATTAACTAGCCAAGAGGGCATCAAACTAGGATTTTGCAAAACATCGTTGTAAAGTTTTGTTAGCAGTTCATGGCTTTCTGGGAAGGCATTCAACCAGAAGTTAGGAATTTTATCCTTTCCTGGAGACTTCCATTTGCTTGACCTCCTGAGAGCAGATCTTATATCTTCTACCTTGACCCCCTCCCACTTTTGCTCTTCTAAGGAGTCTAGGTCTGTAGATATTCTATCAATCCAAGGGTCCTTTTCATTGTGTGTTTTATCTTCTGCCCAGATTTTCTTCTTCTTCTTCTTCTTCTTCTTCTTCTTCTTCTTCTTCTTCTTCTTCTTCTTCTTCTTCTTCTTCTTCTTCTTCTTCTTCTTCTTCTTCTTCATCTTCTTCTTCTTCTTCTTCATCTTCTTCTTCTTCTTTTTCTTCTTCTTCTTCTTCTTCTTCTTCTTCTTCTTCTTCTTCTTCTTCTTCTTATTATTATTATTATTATTATTATTATTATTATTATTATTATTATTATTATTGATGTTGTTGTTGTTGTTGTTGATGAGGTTTTGCTGTTGCTCTTTTTTGAAAAACACTGAAAATATTCAAATTGATATATCAAAAATGAATATTAATTTTCCCCTTCTTAATTAGGAATATTACTATACATGTCTGTGCCACTGAAGCTATAAAATGTACAACACTGTAATCTGTCAGTTTCTGCGCTGGTACGTCTCTAGCTTTAAAACCAATTGCTACATAGAATAAACTCGACCTTCTTAGCGCCAAAACCACCGATCTGAATGAGTTTTCTCAGATACAGAAGCGCAAGATCCCTACCACCAAATTCCCGACTCTACAGTGTCCCTAAACTACGGTAAAATAGAACCGTTTCAAGTGGCTAGTAATCTTATTTAAAGGTACTTTATTATTCAATATGTAAGCTAAAAGAGAATAGAACCTTAATGCTCCCACTTTCTACTAGAAAGCATTTCACATTATTGATGTTATTAACAACACTTAGAAAAATGAATTTCATAACGTTTATATACCTGCTCAAAATTCATAATCTTTGTTTCTTGTCAAATCACATAGGAATTTCTCTGTTGATCTGAAACGCATTCAGAGTTCTCTTTATTGTTACAGCTATCTCCGACATAATAACCTTATGCGGTGTGGATGTCACTTGCCAGCCTTCGTAAATCATGTTAAAAAAGTCTATAACAGAACTGTGAATGTCTATGGCACGTGTCTGGAAAGTTCAGAGGAACAAATACCTATACTGAATTATACGCAATGTCAAAGTTAGTAAAATTCTCGTTTCTTCTTTTCTTTTATTATTAACACTAAGAAAATACGGGTTCTTCTCTGAAGCTTACAATATAATGTCTTATGAAACGGAAACTATAGATAAAGATATGCGAAATAAACGTTTTAGCATTCGCACGCTTTACATTCACATCTTCTCTCTAATGAACTTATACATTCAACTGTATCACACACACCATCAACGGCACACACACACGTGCACACACACACAAACATACATATGCAAGTATTCACAACAGCGTACACATGGATGAATGTACACTTCCATGTACTCACACTTATGCTCACAGACATACTCTCTAACCCTCTCTCTCACGTACATTCTCACTCAGAACTACATAACCATAGAACAAAAACAAATGAGTCATTGAAGCGGTTACGAATGACAACAAAAAGTCGCTAACAACCATAACTGGTTGATAGGTTTACCAAACGGATAATCAAACATTCATTTAGTTAATTCGTTAACAAATTGTTAACAAAGTGACGAATAATAAAGTGAACTAGAACCAGTACGTGTGTATATTATTGGCTTAATGACCCTCCCGAGATACAAAAAATGTTCCAGCATTCGATCCTCAGCCAAACACACAATCTTCAGTTTGGTTTTCGTGCCCATCATCACCTATGGTCATGAATGTTAGCTAACGACTGAAAGAGTCTGATCGCAAATAGAAGCGGCCGAAAAGGGACTCCTCCAAAAAAACTGGAGTAATTTTACGCGACACAGTGTGTACATTGGAGATGACGGAGTCTCTCCAGATCGAGTCGGTACTTTTCCTTATTGTGCCATTACACTTCCGGTAATACGGACATGCGATTAGGATGTCACATGAGAAAATCGCAAGATCGATTCTTTAAAATGATGCAAAACATCAGGGAATGAAGGGGTAGACCAGAAAGGGATGGCTATAAAATATTCATAGCCTCCGTTGGTCATGCTTGAGCATTCAATCAATAAGTGTACTGGCAGTTGCTTCTGATAGGACCCTATGCAGGAGGTACCCGAGGCACCAGATGTCCTCATGACCATCCCAGGAATAATGAGCGTTGAAGATGGTAGAAGGATGGATATATAAAGAGTGTCGGTATTAAATATAACGATTTTATGTCCCATTATATTAAGGAAAACTTAGTGCATTGGTAAACAGTGAAAGGTATTGGAGAGTATAAATATAAATTTGTAGCTGAGAAAAAGCTGATATGGCGGATTGGAAGCCATGTAAATATTCTTTTCTACTCTAGGCACAAGGCCCGAAATGTTTGGGGAGGGGGCCAGTCAGTTATATCGACCTCAGTACGCAACTGATATCCCGAAAGGATGAAAAGCAAAGACGACCTCGGCGGAATTTGAACTCAGAATGTAAAGACAGATGAAATACTGCTAGGCATTGCGCCCGGCGTGCTAACGTTTCTGCCAGCTTGCTGCATTGAAAGCCATCTAAATATTGGAAAAGAGTTACCTGTATTCATCATAATTCATGACGGTTACCAAAATTCAGACGCCATCACTGCTGTTCAATGCTCTGTGAACACTGTAAAGGCAGCAAGACGTGACATGGACAGTCGCAGCAGAATCTATAGGATAAAACTCGAATACGAGAGAAAAGTTGCTTCAGAAGATCAAATACCAAGACAAGATAAAAACGGCAAAATGCAGGCAATTCAGTAACGTAAAATGTCTGAAGATGATGGCACACTTCATGAAGGTCAAATAATGTAGACGGTACAAGCAAAGGGTTTGTACACATGTGTTAAGTGAGAGACAGAAAATGGCTGCCGAAAGAAGGAGAGAAGAGCAAAAGTGGTTTTATTCGAAGAAGAGTGAACATGAATGGAAAGAGAGAGAAGAAGGTTGCGGTATGTGTGCGTATATGGGAGGTAAACTGTTTCAGTTAGTAGCAGCCAAGCAGTAGTGATTGGTAAATGGAGGAGGAGGAGAGAGAAGTGAGTGATTTATAGATACAAAGCAAAGCAGGGACAAAGTTGTGTGTGTGAGTGTGTAATAAAGTGTGAAGAGAGTAACTGTGCTACCAAAATGAGATATGTAGGTAGAAACTGTGGTCTAGCGTGTGAAGTTTGCATAAAGTGTAAATGTTGGCGTAGGGACAATTAATGTGTGGATGTGGGTCGGTAAGAGTGATGCTACGGAGGAGAGAGGAAGCAAACGAAGTAGAGAGGTAAAGTATATTTTTAGCGCTTAACCAGGAAGACGGTCAATGCTCATGATAATTCCAAAGGCTGCTGTGATTGGTTGGAGGAAAGTAGGAAGATATCCTGAAATCAAAGACATGCCTTGATTGTTTACAACAGAGAAGACTCCGGCATAAACAGCGAAGGTTCCAAATGACAGAAGTAAAATGGGGTTCGATTAAGCACATCACTCAAGAAAATATACGTGTCAGTATGTATATGTATGTACACACGCGGACACATTCATTCACACATTTTCACATACGGACATACATACATACATACATACATGCATACATACGTACATACATACGTACATACATACTTACATCCATACACACATACATACTCATGGATGCTAGAAGCCCTTCAAGTTACTTAATTTCTAGTGAGCATAATCAAAGCCATAGCTGACCTGATTTCATTGTGGGCCACCATCATGAAATTAAACACAAAGAGTAACTATTATCACTGACAGAATACAATATCGCAAAGGCATATTCCAAGGGGACAACCTCGTTGTGATATTGTTTATACTTTCTGTAAACCCCATGTCATTCATGTTAGGGATATCTCATTGGTTCACAAGGAAACAGAAATACCAAAATTGAACACTGTTTCTGTGTGGATAACTTAAAACTTTATGCAAAGAATATGGATGAGATGAAAAAGAGCCCCGACCAAGTTACAACATTCTCAAAAAATGTAGGTTTGGAGATTGTTCAGGATAAATGTTATATGGTTGTGAAAAGGGGTAAAACTGTAAACCAGACTAGCAACATCACCATCAATGACTGTTTCCCCTATATCTGAAGAGGAATGTTACAGATATCTAGGAGTGGATGAAAATATATCTCACAACAGCACCTGTAACAAAACAAGTGTTTTTTTACAGGTGCCATTGTGTTACAGGTGCCATTAAGTTACAGGTGTCATTACAGTATAAACAAAGAACATTACAGCTCAATAAATAAAATTTGGACCTCAGAAATCTATGCATTCAATGAAACATTGGCCCACAACGTGTTTTCTGAGCAAGTACTCATACTAACATTTGGGCTGTTTTATTGGACGCCTGATGAGATCCGAGCTATTTATGTGAAAACCCAGAAAATACTGTCAAGTACATCAGAATACTAAAAGGCGAAGTAGCTTTCATGCTTCTCTCAGTTGAATTTGTGACAATTGAAACATTTCCAAATGAACATAAAAATAGTTTTATAGTCTTTGTTAATAATTTGGTTTATATGTCTAACATGTATTGATTCCATTGCAAACACGTATTAATTCTTTTACATCAGAAAGACAATATTTCCTGTTATTGCTATGCATTGCATTATTTGTTTTATAAATACAGATATTTACTTGTATTCTGTAGATTACTCGTTATTTCAAAGGAATTTACAGTGTCAAACATGTTCAGGAATGATGTGCAATGATTCAGAAGTGGAAAGCTGTCCAGGATCAGAGGTAAACTGGAATATTACTTTCTTCCTTTCCGTTAAAATATATCGACAGCCGTCACTCGAAAACCATTAAGACCACATTGTACTATGCTTTCGCTAGTTTATTTTTATGTGCCTGCGTAGACATACAGACCCTATCGGTCTTCTTATTCACGACTCAATGGGACAACAAGGATGTGACGATTGAAGAGGGGAATAGATGAACATCACTAGGCTGGGACACATTTCACTTGATTGGACTGGAACAAAGGGAAATGAAGTGCCTTGTTCAAGGACACAGCGTTCTACCCTGTCCAGGAATCCCTATTCAAGAAACGAACACACGAACTTAGAGTGACCTTTCTCCGACAAACATGGCTGTCATTAGAGTAGGATGTATGAATGATTGTGGCCAGGAGTCATCTTGGAATCAAAGTTCTTTGCAGAATGACCTCGAGTCACTAGTCTTAGAGGGGGTAACTGGAAGTCGGTCGTTGCTCTACCAGCTCGCAGAGATTACAGGGAGCTGATTAATGAATAAGTTAAGAAGCAAATGACAGTTTTCCTTCGTATGGTGGCCATAGCAAAAGAGGTTGTTTGATAGACAAGGTTATGAAATGTTCGAAACGGATTAAATCTTCCCTCACATCAAAAAGTATAAGTTCTCCAGAACATAATGGATGGGGGTAATATTATTTCAACTGGAAAAGGTGAAAGCTATACGATTAAACGCAGCTAAAACGCAAATTAAAATTGTCAGGCATATCTCTGAATACACAGTTGTACATTGGTTAAAGAAACACAAGAGAAACAAAGACACCGGTAATAACACAGATCAATGCTTCACATAATCTGATATACGAGAATATAGGAGAATAGAGCGTGACATAAGAGCATGGCTGCATTCTGTTGTCTGTTTTATTGTCTGTCCTGCTTTCAATTCTTTCTGTTTTCTTGAAGCTGAGTTAGCTTATTTAAAGATTCATTCATTTGCAATCACCGACTCCATTGCCTTTTTTTAAGACGCCAGTCTACCGACACTATCATTGGTTATTTTTTCATGACATCCTCACTCAGTTTGAGAAATCCAATTTTCTTTCTAAAAATTTTTGGAGATTGAACGAAACGAGTTTCAATTTCAAATTAAGGCACAACACATCTTATTTCTAACTTCAATATCTACATTTTCATTGTTTTTATTGTTGTTAGGTGTTTGCGATTATCAATTGCGTTTTGGTGATGGATTCTTTTCTTTAAATATTCTTCTCCACTTCTGATATTTTTCGTTTTCAGAATGTCCCTTATTAAGTTAACAACTCTGTTGGGGGTCCGATGATACAGTTAGATCTTGGCTATTATCTCTCCAATTTTTATACTAGTATATCGTATTTTCATATACGTTATACATGCAAAATAAAACGAAGTTTCTCTTGTGTTCATTTTATGTATTTTCTGTTTTATTTGCTTGGACTGAGGAGTTCAATCTGACAATTTTATTTCATTATCATCTTTGGGTAGGGGCATATTAGTTTCTGTTGTTGGTGAGTTTTACACGCGTGATCTTTCGTAAATTTTATATGAATAATTCCTCTTGTGCATTCCTCCAGTAAGAAAAAAAATTGGCGAATTTATACATTTTTATTGGGCTAATTTGACCTATTTTAAGTTTGGCGACGAGTAACAGTGCGATGTAGTTTGCATATAGACCGTATCCGATGGCCATATCTACATTTGATCAGAGGGCTTTGGATACTAAGCATTCAAAACATTATTTTTTAATGATAAATAGCAATAAACTTTTCAAAAGTTTACCTCTGCTGTTAACTTTCAACAATTCGCCAAGTCGTTTTCGGTTTCATTTATTGCTTTTGGATATTTTAAAGCAATGATTAAACTTTCTTGCAAGGTAAACATCCCTAGTGTTGCTGTTTCTGTTGTTTTTGTTGTTGTAATTAGCAATAATCGTACTAATAAATATTTTGGTTGTAGTGTATAATTTTGATATCTATTATTACAGCCAGTATGCCGATTGGCATTATCAACGAACGGTGTTAAACTGAAGACTGAAAAGTCTTGCAGCACATACAGAAAATGTGTTGAAGCTATGAGAAACAATACCCTTACATGCAATAAATGGACCAAAAGCAGGTTTTGTGTTGGTTGTTGCGTCGGACACTTATGTAACAAGAATGATTTCATAGGTAAGTGTTATTCATTGTCTAATATAACACCATCAGATTTATTACAAATTGATAATTAATAAGAACATTGTATAATAGTTAATATAAGGGAAATAGTTTGATGTGTGTATACGTGTGTGCATGTGTGTATATATATGTGTGTGTGTATGCACATGCTGGCGTGCACACACACACATACGTATCTGAATGTATATATATATATATATACATTTATATATACACACACACACACACACACACACACACACACATATATATATATATATATATATATATATGTACTTCCTTCTGTTACTACTATATTCCTCTCTTCCTCTCTTTCTCTCATTGCTCACTTATTCTTCTACTTCCTCCCTTTGTTTCTGCCTCTACCACTCTCTCTCTCTCTCTCTCTCCCTTACCCCTGCATGGTCACATGCTTCCGGTCACTAATCCTTTTCTTCCTTGGCTATCGCCGAGCAAACACGCGAACTTACTTCGTCCCCACTTTCAAGTTCGTGCCTCACAGCGTTCATATACACATATTTTTTTACGTCTGGCCGTATAGCCTTTTCCGTTTGCTTTCCTGTCTTGTATTTTGTCCGCCACTACATTCCTCCATGGCACAGGTTTAATTTGTGTATACAAATTTAATTTGTGGTCCATGGGAAGAGCCGTTTTAACGATGCGTCCTGCCCAACTCTTCGAAACGCCGGTGTTAAAACGGGGGTAGCTGATGAAAGAAAATGTTCTCTATGTGGCTTGTGTGTTTTCTGTACTCTGGTTATTATTATTTTTTTGTCTACGTTTTGTTTGCAATGTCTTGTACCCAGATATGCACCTATATATACAGGTGGACGTAGGTATGCATATGCCTGTACGTATATATGCATATACTCATTTATTATTTGTTTATATATATATATATATCAAAAACGAATTCGAATTCGTATTAGAAGGGCTAAATGTCCTCTTGGGGAATAGCTTCTTTGTCTTCAGAGACAACTCCTATAATTCTTTGGCATGAAAGTATAGAAAGATTTAAAGGATTTGAAGCTCTTATAAATGGACTTGATATAAACATTCAATTTACGATGGAATATAGCCATCAACAACTTCCATTCCTCGACATCCTCATTAAGAAATACAACATCAAAATAAAAACAGATATATATTATAAGCCCACGGACTCCAAGCAATATCTACTGTTTATCTCATGCCACCCCAGACACTCTAGAGTGAATATCCCTTCAACGTAGCAAAAAGGATTTGTACTATAGTCTCTAATACAAACACCAGGGACACGAATTGATATAGGCTTTGAATGTGCCCTACAACTCAACATCCCCGAACTCAGACATGCCAAATTAAAGAAGGATTTACAGCCAAAGCCCTATCATACATCTCCACACATAACTCCCTTAACAATAAAGCTTTCGACACAATCCTCCAGAACATTTACCAACTAAGAATGGATCACAGAATGAATTTTATCCTCCAAGCGCACACCATCATAAACAGCAAAAGACAACCAAAATCTATGAAATGTTTCATAATACAAGCTCAAGTACATTCAACATCATACTGTAGCCGTCAGTAAAAAGTGCAAGAGACCTAACTGTGGCATATGCGTGAAACTAATTGAGGGAGAGGAGTTCTCTTTCAAATAGATTCAATGATTTACAGTGAAAAACAACATCACATTTGCTTCGGAAAACCTAATATATGCATTAACTTGCTCAGGGTGTCGACAACAATACATAGGCCAAACCCAAAATAGTCTACACCAGATGAATACCCTACACAGATCCCAGATTAAAATTCGGGAATACAGAAAAAATAGCATTCAGTGAACACATTGACATTTGCACCACTAATGAACAACCCAACTCAGAATTTTTCCTTCTATAAATTCAGGGACGATGCAACTTGTAGTCAGCTCATTAGCAAAGAGTCATATTGTATCGCAAAATATAAACCCCTTTTGTATGCGTCCACCCCAAATGACACTACTACAAACGCCTTAGAATAATACCTACACAAACAGTAAAAACGATATATTAAGAACTGTCATTGCCTGTGGATTTATTCAGGAGAATTCTAATCACTATTATTATAAACACAACAGGTTACTTTTAGGTCAATTGATAATTTAAGAGGATTCCACAACAAACTACGACTGTCATACCACGCACGTATTCTTCTTCTTCTTCTTCTTCTTCTTCTTCTTCTACTTCTTCTTTTTCTTCTTCTTCTTCTTCTTCTTCTTCTTCTTCTTCTTCTTCTCCTCCTCCTCCTCCTCCTCCTCCTTCTCCTCCTCTTCCTTCTTCTTCTTCTTCTTCTTCTTCTTCTTCTTCTTCTTCTTCTTCTTCTTCTTCTTCTTCTTCTTCTTGTACGTCTCCTTCTTCAGCTAATGCTTAAACAATCAAAACCAAGAACTCGCATCCCTCATATCAAATATTCTTTTAGATCTACTACTACCTACCTACCGAGCTTTCATAAAAGTAAAAGAGACAGAGATAGACAGAAAGAAGGAAAATGTCCCACGTATTTGAAAACTATGGAAATATTTTTTTTTTTAAATTCATTTAATTTTTCCACAATTTAATTGTTTCCCATGCTTTACTCTAAACTTGATAAAGTTGCAAAGACTGAAACCGGTACTAAAATGTTCTTCATGATAAAATTATTTTAGAACTTTCTACCTTGTCTTATTTTCCCTATACATATCAACTCGTGTGTTACTTTTCAACGTTCTACACGCGCGCGCGCGCACACACACACACACACACGCACACACACACGCACACATAATCAAGTACAAGTAAAACCGGTTCGTCTATTGGAATGGAGCACCTTCCTAGACACGGTGCTGATATCCAGGACGAATTAAAATTAATAAAAGTTCTGTACCTTTCACGCACCAACACCACTTCCATGCAGCCCATGAATCAACAGGTGATTTTTAAAATTAAGAAATTGTACACCAAAAACCAGTTTCGTCACCGAAAATACAAATCTAACTCTTCGTGAGTTTTGGAAGGAGCTCTACAACATTGTTAACCGCTTGAAAATTATCGATATGGCCTGGCAGGGTGTAACAAGGAGAACGCTGAATTCTGCATGATGGAAGCTGTGACCTGACTGCGAATGCGAAAGAGACTTCGAGGGGTTTGAATCTGAGGCGCATGTAGTTAAAGAGATAGTGTCTCTCGGCAAGTCCATGGGCCTCGATGGAAACATTAACATTGACGATGAAAACATTAACAATCTCGTCGAAGAACCCATAGAAGAGCTGACGACAAATAAATTCCTGCAGCTTCAGGAGCAGCAGCATTCGAATGTGGCAGAATAGATTGGTTCCGCAGAGGGGGACATTGTAACGGGGAATGCTATCTCTACGAGTGACATAAAGGTAGTATTGGAAAAGTGGCAGTCTTCCTTTTCTCTTGGACTTTACTCTTCTGCTAACTCTTTCTGAAGAATAGCTTTGTCGAAACGTTAAACTTTCCTTCCCTGAGCGTCCTGTAATAGGATGCATGGACCACGTCCACGCGTTGTTGTTTTTACATATATTTATATATATAGTATTTTGAAGTGTATATGTGATCATGAACGTGCATTTATGTTTACGTATGTGAGTTTTACGTGTAACTATGACGTGTTTCTCATTTACAAACGCAATGATTATTCTGTATATCAATCCATAGGCTGGACCAACTCCTTCGTATTTCGTTTGATTTTTAAAGAGTTCAACGAATATACAATCCCTGCTGAAAGCGTATCAAGAGCCGTGAGTAGATATCTGACCTTTCTCTATTTCTCCACACACACACACAAACACAAACACACACATGCACTGACCACACGCATACATGCATACACACACTCACGCACACACACACACACGCACAAACACACACGCACACGTGCATGTTTTATAGAAGAAATGGAAAACGTCAAATAAATAGTGAGCTCAATGCCTTTAGTAGATAGTGATATCGATTTTGTTAAATGATAAAAGGTATTTTAAAGTTTAACCTGATCAGCTTAAACACATAAATACATACATATGTAAATCCATGTTAAATTCAAATATATAGATCAGTATTATATGCGTATGTATTTATTACTTAATTCCCTACATAATCTGCGGTGAGCTGGAAATATCGTTTGTACGCCGGGAAAAATGCTTAGCGGTATTTCATCCCTCTTTATGTTTTGAGTTCAAATTCTACGCTGCCCACTTTGCTTTTCATCCCTTCGAGGTTGATAAAATGAGTTCCAGTTAAACACTTGTGTTAATTTGAGGGTTTTTACTGCACCTCTGTATGAGTATTTCAGACTGTACTCCACTGCCAATTTTTGCTGAACAAGTTTGGTTGCTTAGGCTCATCAAACCAGTATACTCTCGAGGTAAAAACGGCCTCCACATCAGACAGGGGTTGGTAGAGAGAGTATGATGAGACCTTCGTCCTGCAGTGGACTAAACTTCGGCAATCTCATGCAATCCATATGTTCATAATTTGTATGCATGTAAGTATATATAGACTTTTATACAGACATGTAAATTAACTGAGACATGAACGTGCAGTAGACCGTAGTTTTAAGAATGCGAATTAATTGTGTTTGGGTTTCATGAAATTTAGACAATCAACTCCATTTACTGATAGTAAACTATTACATAATGAAATTTTTCTAACTCACTGAATTTTTGCTGGTCAATGAAAATACTATTCTGTCCACTATTTTCTGTTTAAATGAAGTTCACAAAATGAACGACATCATTTATATATTCCGTGATATAATTTCCAATTCTGACAGTAAATAAAATCCCATTATTCACTAATCTTGTGTTTACACACACACACAAACGCATTAATATACATACACACACACACACACACACGTACGCGCGGACACGCGCACACACATATGTACATATGTAACTACACACGTACATTTGGTAATATTTTCATTGTCTCTACTTTTCTGTTTTACTTTCTGACAAAGAGCTATGTTCGGAACGTTAAAGACCCCCTTATTTCCCCCACTTTATCGAGCGTCGAGCTAATATATACCATGCGCATATGCTCTTGTTCCTTGTTATCGTTTTTTTTAATGATTTACACTTCAAATTTTACAATTCGATTTCGCTATAAATATATATATATAAATATATATATTTATATATATATATATATATATATATATATATATATATATATATATGTGTGTGTGTGTGTGTGTGTGTGTGTGTGTGTGTGTGTGTTACAGATAAGAAAATAATTTTATTCTCGAACGCATGATGATGTTAATGATATAGCATGAACAGGATAAAAACTATCGATATTTTGCAGAAAAAATTGTCAGTGACCAGTCATGAAACTCGAACTCACATCCCTGTGGTTACGCGACTTATAAAGCTAGATTTATATACCTTAAATTTGCAGCAGAATTTGTCGTTCGGGAAGTTTAGCTTAATGGTAAAGCCCTTGACGCGTAATCACAGGGATGTGAGTTTGAGTCTCATAGCTAGCCGCAAAATATGGATATTTCATCCTGTTCATGCTATATTATTAGCATTATCCAGCGTTTGAGAATTAAATTATTACCTCATCTGTATCTTTCAATATATCTCAAGGCTTCTAAAGCAAATTTGTTTCTTGAATTTAATGTATGCATATATATATATATATATATATACACATCCGGCTTTTGCAGATGGAGCATGAGTTATTAACCGTAACCGGAACATTCAGAGTTGAATATTGTGGGTAAGCAAAAGTTTCTAACGCATTTATTCAAATTTTATTTGCTTTGTTTCTAAACATTCCATTATATCGTATGTATTATATGTCACAATAGTCAACAGTGTTGTACTTGTGGCCCACAATATACTAATTCATACATTCAATGAAATGCTTAAGTGTTTTATCAATGTTTTATTATACAAAGGACAAAGAAACCCATCTAGAGATACAGAGAGAACTGTATATATATATATATATATATATATATATATATATATATATATATATATATATATATATATATATATATATATATATATATATATATATATATAACAGCGTGTGTATTGTTGGCGATTTTCTTTCACCGTCTTCCCTTCTTTGGAATTTTTCTATTTCTGATGAAGAGCGACAAGAGTGCAGTGAGCACCATGATTGTTAGAAATATTAGTCATAGACTTCTTAGTCATAAAAAAAACACATGGTCTCTTTGCATTGACGGGGGGGGGACAACATTCCCCACCGTAACCGAGATGGATTAGATTAGCATACTAACTACTTACAGGAAGTTAATACTCATCAGCAATGCTCACTCTATTTCAGCTGGTGGAGGCTAACTCCCGCCTGTCTGTATTATTGAGAATGCCATAGGAATCAGTGATTGATTTCACAAAATGGCAATGTGAAAATTATAAAATAATTAAGGTGGCTAACACGCAATTTAAAACTTAGCAGGAGATTATATATATATATATGTATATATATATATGTATATATATATATATATATATATATATATATATATCTATATTATTTTATATAGATATATATATATGTGTGTGTGTATGCATATACGTATATATATACACATGCACACACACATACACACACATATATATATATATATGTGTGTGTGTGTGTATATACACACATTTATATAATAATTGAATCAAAAGAATTAATTTCTTGAAGTTTGCAAAATCAAATAAAAAGTTACCGATTTTTCTATCTTCGAATGCATTGTTTATTTTAATTTAAATATTTTTTGTTTTTCATCCTTTCGGGGTCGATAAATTAAGTGCCAGTGGCGTACTGGAGTCGATGTAATGGACTAACCCCTCCCCAAAAGTTTCAGGCCTTGTGCTTAGAGTAGAAAAATATGTATTTAATTTGTTTATCTGCGTAATCCAATCAACATGATTCCTCTTAAAGCCTTTCTTTACCTTGTGGAAAAAAATTTCGAATATTTTTTTTTAGCACCACTAGGTGTTTTCTCTAGAGAGTGTTTCTGGATGTCATATGTGAAAAATATATGTATATATATGTATATTTTACGGCACTCCTTCGGTGTATGTGTGTATGTGCGTTTGCGTGTGTGACGGGTGTGTATGTGTGTAGTGATTTCATTGATTTCTAACAGGCGGATTCGTTTATGTTTTGGAGTTGTGGTTTAATTGGCTTTAATGTCGCCTATATTTATTTTGTTTCTTTTCTACTCTAGGCACAAGGACCGAAATTTTTGGGGAGGGGTCTAGTCGATTAGATCGACTCCATTACGCAACTGGTATTTAATTTATCGAATCCGAAAAGATGAAAGGTAAAGTCGACCTCGGTGGAATTTGAGCTCAGAACGTAAAGGCAGATGAAATACTGCTAAGTATTTCGCCAGACGTGTTAACGTTTTATATTTCTTTACTGCCCACAAGGGGCTATACAGAGAGGGAACAAACAGATTAAGCCGATTATATCGACCGCAGTGCGTAACTGCTACTTAATTAATCGACCCCAAAAGGATGAAAGGTAAAGTCTACCTCAGTGGAATTTGAACTCAGAACGTAACGGCAGACTAAATACCGTAAGGCATATCTCAGGGCGTGTTAACGTTTCTGCCAATTCACCACCTTATTGATACCTGTAATTAACAAGGTATAATAACAGCCATACTAATGTCAAGAAACTATGTTTTATACACATCAGTGTTGGTACATTGGTATCCATTATCGGTAATTGGAAGTTTGGCTGGTCAGTCAATTGTCAATTTTATCGAAAAGGTGCAATTTAGATTACTGGTATTACAACAAAATTATCTTTAAAACCAATTAGATTACCTTGGTCTACAAAAAAATTCTGTTGACATACATACATACATACATGCATACCGAATTACATGTATCTATTTTTTTTTTGCTCAAACAGAAATGAAATATTTGCTATTTACTGTACAGTGTTTAGCAAAATGACTAAAAGTCAACTGCGGCGCAATATCTCCCAAGTTTTCAACAAATCCCAGGAATTGCGTAATTTAGGAGTTCAACAAAGTCACATAGAATTCATTGATGAAAGTAAGTATGGTGTTTCTTATTGTTTTTATCACCATTACCGCCATAATTAGCTTCATCAATCACCATTACCATCCTCTTCGTCACTGTCATCATCATCAACCACAGTAGATAATACCATAGGACACGCACGCCCTCGCGCACACACACTGACTCTCTCTCTCTCTCTCTCTCTCTCTCTCTCTATCATACATACAACTATTTATTTACATTTTCTCGAAGCTTGGATAATTTCAATAAATCAGCATTTTATTTTGCACTTTTCGTTTCTTGTCCCAACTGAACTGTTTGTGTTTGCTCAGCTTCTATTTAATTATACCAATTAACCAAGGGCAAAAATGTTTTTTACTTATTTTGTATAGAAGTAGAAGATGCAGACTCTACAGGGCAGAAACATTCACACAATTCCAGAACTTCCTTTAATTGAAACAGGAAAATTACTTAATGCTGCAAATAATTTTTGTCAGTGAAAATTCATTTTCTACGAAGTGGTCATGTTAATTTTTTAATTAGGAACGGTAGATACACACACAGCTTATACGCTTTAACCCATGTCTAAGATTAACAAATCATATCCCATTTCCGAACAATGATCTAATTTTGTTGACTTCGTTTCCATTCATTACATTTTACCACCGCCAAATCAATATAAAGTCTATCTATTTCCAGAATAAATGAGGTTATGCGCTTCCGGTCAGTATGTCTAAGAAGTGGTCAATATTGATGAAATGCAGCAATAGGGGCCGCGAAACAGACAGTTGCTTCCTTAGTAATATCTCGTAACCACTTATATATTGCTCAAGAAAATATAAACATATATATACATATACGCACACGGGTCTATTTCAGGATGGTCA
>NC_142957.1:2551748-2577316 GCF_046866305.1 Octopus bimaculoides | reverse complement strand
TGACACATTCTCTCCATATTTTTTCTCAACTTATTTTTATCTCTCGGTTTTGGGCTGCTACAATTACGTTCTCTGTATATTTTTATTAAATGAGCCTTTTTTTACCAAGCCCAAGATGTTGTTCCTCATACGTCTTCAGAGACTCTCCAAAAGTGGATCTCCTCCTCTACGTCTCCAGTGCCTCACCATGTCTTCAGTGGTGCTTGTATGCAGGGGTTTCTTTTCAGTCTGTCCGATGTTCTCCCTTTGTATCTCATTCTTGTTCTTCTCTCTTATTACGCGCTTAATCACGTGTTTTTTTATTCAGTCTTTAGACGTTTTTCTGTGCTGCTCTGTAAATGCTAAGCTAAACATGTTTTCCAACTGTACACATTCTTCTACTGCTATTAAGTCTCTTCCACATTGGTATTTCCTTAAGTACAGTCGGTTGATATCAGCTTTCGGATGTTGAGCTCCATATATTTTCAACAACTTATTAAATTTTGTCAAATTTCTTTATTTTGATTTATATTATTTCTCTTTATCACAGGTTTTGTAGGAGTTCATGGAGGCTTGCATGCGTAGTGGGCTTACTACCTGCAGCCTAGGCTAGCATGCTATTCATTCTTTTCCCCTATCTAATACTTTCATGTGTATTGAGGCCGTGCCAAGGAGACGAACATTTTGTAACAGTTCTACGGGGCACTTTATTCTAATTTCTTTTATATTCCCCTTCGTACCTGATGATGCAGTTCCCAAGAACCCAACAATAATTGGCACTTCTTCATTTTCCATAATTGGGCTATTTCATACTTAAGAGGGTTGCATTTATCTTTTTTTTCGATTCACCTCTTCACAATTTGTGTTTCAACGGAGCATGCAACAACATCTATATAGCATATGTGGTGTACCTTGTCTCCCACTACTAGGTCCGGTCTGTTATGCTCTAGCACCTAATATGTTTGGATTCGGAAATCCCAGAGGATTTTGCTTGTCTCCGACTCTGCCACTCTCTGCGGTTTGTGCTCATACTACGTCTTGATTTTCTCTGGTCCCCACTTTTCACATATTTTCCAATGTAGATCTTTCGATATCTAGTCGTTTCGTCGAAACTTATAGTGATTTTGGGCAAGTCTAAGGCATTCGTTCGTGATATGGATAATGGTTTCATCAACTCTATTACAGATGCAGCACATCGGGGACACTTGCTCTTTCTGATGTTCACCCTCCAGTTTGTGGCCAAAGAAAACTCTTGCGTTGCCAATATAGTGTTCTCGGTCTCTTTCTTTGGGGTTTTTTTCATTAACAAATCCCACCTATTTTTTTCCAGAAACTTCTGTTGTTATATGGAAATTGACTGTGTCCTCCCTTCTTGCGTAATTCTTCTTCATTCCTTTTTGTGTTTCTTCCCTCATTTTCCTGCTTTCAACACTCCCTCGTTCCTAACTGTCACTAGCAAAGTTTCCTTACTTTGGGCTCGGTATCTCATTAAGCCCTCGAGTTCGATACGCACGCAGTCTCCCCCACTTATCAGTCTTCTTCCTCCATTCGCTCTTTTCGTGTCTAGGCGATCAATGTCTGCTCGTGGATGATGCGTTCCATGCAACATTAGGACCTTTCTTCACTTCCTGTCCATCTCCTTTAGCTTTTCCTCTGTCCACTTCAGTTTTCCAACGTCATACCGAACTATGGTGACTGCGTGCGAGTTTGTCGCCGAAATTATGTTTCTAGCATTCAGCTTTCAACCCAATAATTTGCTCACTCGCCACAGGTACTCCCTTTTACTCTTTTTCACCATGTTGTGGAGTTTGATTTTATCTGTGATAGAGGGAGAGAGAGAGAGAGAGAGAGAGAGAGACAGAGAGACAGAGGGGAGAGACAGAGAATATTTCAAAGAATAAATGAAATGAACATGGAATGAAAAATCGTCTAAATAAAAGGGCATAATAAAAGGAATAATACAGGTTTCAAATATTGGCACGTGACCAGCAGATTCGGTGTAGGGGATAAGTTGATTACATTGACCCAGTGGTCAACTGGCACTTATTTTATCGTCACAGATATGATGAAAATCAAAGTCAATCTCGGCGGAATTCGAACTAAGAACGTAAAGACAGACGAAGGACTGATAAGTATTTTTTCCGGTCTGCTAACGATTCTGTCAGCTCACCGCCTAATTTAAGGATTAATATTGATAAGTTTTATGATGGTCTAATGAGAAATTTAAATCATCACATCATTAAATGCATATGAAAGTCTATTCAATTTTACAGTGCCATAACATTTGAGAGAAGTAAATTGCTTATATTCTATGACAAACAGACATGTAGGGTACGTCATTGAATATTTGAATATTCTACAACTACCACTCCAACGTAGTGTATGCACAGGTGTATGTACCCGCAATATCCCTGTTGTTTTTCTGCTTCTCTATCTGCTCAGACTATCTGCAGAATGTGTATGAACGTGATTTTTACGATATTACAATAATAAACTCAACTCCCTAAAGTAATAAATTCATTCATAATGTTTCCATAAGTGAGTCAAATGATTTGCCGTTGAACGAGATGGACACATTCCTGGAGAACCCAAACGGGAGAATACGGTGCATCACCTTTTCATAGATCATTGTAATTACAAACGCAACCACACACATACAAATAAACAAAGAGAGAATGGTCAGAATGGAATAGACATAGAAAGACACACACATACACACTCACAGACCCCACCAGAGTGGTCGTAATTAAACACACACTCTCAAACATACTTCTTCTCATCCTGCTACTTCTACTACTGCAAAAGTCATTCAAAAACATTTGCTCGCTCAACTTCATCAATGCCTTCACTTTCGATATCCTTTAGTCCTTGAGTGATCTGTTCTGTATTGTAACATTGAGACATGTCTGCCTCTTGCCAGATACCAGTAAACGGTGAACACTTTTGTGTTGACATGTTTTGACTTGATGCCATTTCTGGATGTCCCACCGTTTTGAGAGAACTGAAAAAATAAATGTTAAATATTGCCAGTCGAGTTTATTCATTCTTAGCGGTATTTCATCAATCACAAACGAATATAAGAAACCTTCGATCTGGTTGTGATTTGAACTCATAATTTAGTGAAAGGAGGATAAATGGTGTAATGCAATTTGGGGAGAAATCTATTATTTACTCCTGTTCCTTTTCCTCAAAACTAATGTCAAATATTTTCTAACTAGAGTTCAGATATTAAAACAATATTCCTGCATCTGCTTTTATTTACAATAATTTGTTGATTTTATGATTATTCAATACAAGATTGTTTGGAATGGTATATGTGATGCAATATTAAGGAATTAGGTTGTTAGTTCAAATTGAATGGGGGTATTAGTTGCTAATATTTCGCCATCAAAGACATCAGTAGCAACAGCGGCACTAATGGATTTATGTATATTTCCCTACATATGCACAGATTTGCGTAATTCCTTCAAGTGATCTTATCTTAAAACTAATAAAGCCCAGTCTCTGAGAGGAACAATTTAGATGCTTAACCTGTGGAATAACGTGGTAGAAAGGACAGAAGCCTGACCGTGTTTCGTAGTCTGTGATGAATCAAATCCCAGGATGACCAACATATATACTAGCATGATATATAGCTCTAGAGTAATCCTAAAATTGAATAAATAATATTTGAACTCAGAATATAAAAACGAATGAAATGAAAGCTTTGTATAATATTCGCGACAAAGCAAATCTAGGTAGTTAGGAAAAGGCTAAATTATATCAAATAATATATAAAATGTAAAAATGCTGGGAGAAAATATTGCAACCGATGGACATTTAATTCTATCGTGTTAATCCATCTAGCTGTTATTTACGCTACCAAGTAACATTCACAATAGGATGGCGCTGAAAAACTTCAAAATTTGAGTAGAGATAAATCAAAATAAACCAACCAGTATCTTGTGGCTACATGTGCATGACATGGGATCTCTGCAGTAGTTCCTACTTTTGTCATTGGCCAATAGAAAGTTCGATTGTTAGCTGATGTTGTGCTTTCATCACAAACCACTGAATAAGAAACAATATGTAGATATGAGAGAAGCCAATAATAGAAAGCAGCAGTAGTAGTAGTAGTAGTAGTAGTAGTAATGGTGGTGGTGGTGGTGGTGGTGGTAGTAGAAGTAGTAGTAGTAGTAGTAGTAGTAGTAGTAGTAGTAGTGGTGGTCGTGGTCGTGGTCGTCGTCGTGGTGGTCGTGGTCGTGGTCGTGTTGATGGTAGTGACAGTGGTGGTATTGATGGTGTTCATGATGGTGGTTGTAGTAGTAGTAGTAGTGGTGGTGGTGGTGGTGGTATTATTATTATTATTATTAGTAGTAGTAGTTGTAGTAGTAGTAGTAGTATTGGTGGTGGTGATGGTGGTGACAGTGGTGGTATTGATGATGTTGGTGTTGGTGGTTGTAGTAGTAGCAATAGCTGTAGCAGCAGCCGTTGCCGTTGTAAATAAATAGCTTGGAAGTGCTGGCTGATTTGAGAACAATGTGTCATAAAGTGTTACAAACACATATGGAGAGCGATGTACTCTTACGCTATCAAAAATATTCAAAATATTTTAGATCGGACATTTTCTAAATATTATTCCTCGTGAGGCAAGCCAGGCGTGACCTTAACACCGATCTAGTAATCATTTCGCTCGAAAATGGTTCACCATAAAGTTTCCATGATATGTAAGGAAAGAAATATTTACTTCCCTACTGAGATATGTACAAAGTATGGACATGTATGGCAGTGACATACAGGAAGTCATTGAAAGAGGTCGATGCTGATTGAAGAAGGATGAAATGAGTTTGGTTTTCTGGATAAGAAATGCTTAATTTGGAGATAATTTGAGCTCATCATTTTTGAGTATGTAACTGAGAATCAAAGGTCTTGGTCTATATCACCAGAAATAACAATTTTAAAGACTTTTATATTCATATATGACCCACGACGGTGCTACAGACTCGCATCGCAACTCACAATACAAACGTCAACATACCGCCTGACCCTCTATTATCTCCCTTTTCACCACAATACCAGGAAACCTTCGAAGAATTACAAAACCTTAAACCTGGCTAACAACTGCAGCCCAATGTATCGGGGAAATAGAAGCCATATATAAAAGCCTACAAAACTGGTTATAAAATGTATATATATGTATATATATATATATATATATATATATATATATATATATATATATATATATATATATATAATAACATAAATAATATATAAATTTATGCATATGTAGTGAAACTACCTATCGTCACTAGATACAAAACTACTATCGCCATTACATACAATCTTCTCATTTAAATATAAATAAATGCGAGCGTAGTAGAGAACCCATTCCTTGTCCATCACGTTACTGATCATTATTCGAATCGGCAACTTCTTCGAACCGTTCCCGCCAGAACGCAAACTGACCAATCACGGCCCCTAATAAGGTCACGTGATAGAGTAAAATTCTGAAGCCTTCGGGAGCCCATAGTTTGTTATAAATAGCTTTAACTCATACCCAATAATTTGTCTCGGTCCAGTTTCTCTTTGAGAACTGTTCCGTGTACCACACGACAGCAGCAGCAGTTCCAGCGACCACTTCAACAGCTTCGTCCAGCCACGATGACCTCCACCGTCGCCACATCAGCAACAAGAGTCTACTACTACTATCCAGCATCATCATCATGACCAACACGATTCTACGATTACTACTAACCAGCAACAATCTCCACCAGCGTCTACACGACCTTCTATGTACACCAAACCTCCGCGGCACATCTCTCTCTTCGATTCTGTTAGGTGACTCAGCTTCACCACGGTAAATAAACAGACAAGAGTTCTTAAACAGACAAGAAATTCTCAGCCAGCCACGAACATCTGTATAACAAGAATCACGGCCCGGCATCGATGCCACGACATCACAACTAGTGATCAGCACTGCCACACTCAGCCTCTCCTCACTTTCACATACAGAACTTTTCCTATAGTGTACTAACGAACTGGTATAATTGTTCACGTGTTATTGACTCTCTTTCTATCTGCTGTAAACACTCATACACACATGTATCACTCACGTACACACTTTTCTTTGTATGACGGCCTGTCTTTGATTATGTTCTTATATGTCGCATTCACACTCTCACACAGACATACATCTTTAACACTACAATAAATATCTCTGTTATTCATCTAATACGGTTGTGGTCTTTCATTACTGGTCATCTATGTTATCGTCGCATAACATATCATGTATATCATCATTTGATATATATTTGTATGTTCGACCGTGTGACACGTTTAAATAAAAGGAGTCCTCTGTTTTTTCCATTCGTCACCATTTCTCCTTTTATGAGTTCGCACGGTCGTCCCTTACACATATATCCATACATATAAGTACATACCTACATCTATATGCATACATACATGCATATATGGGTACAGGACATCACAAAAAGCGTTAAACACAATGAGAAAGAAAAACATAAAGACGAAGACAGAAAACGAACTTATTTTTTTCGAACAACGAAAAAAGCAAACTGAGAAACGAGACATGCAGCATAAAGAATATTTCCCTTTTTCGGTTGTCCCTGTTCCATCTACTCCGTGTTAGGAAGGCAAGGACAATACGCGATTTCGTTGGAACAATCCTTTCCGCAAAGCAAATTAAATAAAATTTTGAATGTTTTGCGGAGGGTGAAAATGTAAACAAGAACAGGACTGTGAGAAAAAGACAGTAAAAGACAGTAAAAACAAGACAGAACAGTGAAAACAAACGGTAATGGCTGTTAGACCAAGACGATAGAAAAATTATTTTGAACGCTAGTTAGATATGAAGGAGAGACAACAAAATCACGTCTTCTCTATAGGAAGGCTTGAAATAGAAAGAAAGAATCCCTTTCGCCACGTGTCAGCGAGGAGGGGGTCAAGGAGGAGGAGTGAGAGAGAGGGAACGGTAAAAGGAAGAGAAAATAGGGCGGGTTTGGGAGAGTAAAACAGAAACAGAAAGGACGAAGAACAGGAGAGGGATATATATATATATATATATATATATATATATATATATATATATATATATATATATATATATATATATATATATGTGTGTGTGTGAGTAAAAATAAATACAAAAAAAGGGTTTTGTATGATCGTGTATAGAGGAGTATATTATTTTATTTAAAAGAGTTCCAACTCTGTCTGTTTTTTTATGTTTTTTATTTATATTCTTGTAAAATTTATGTGGGATGTAGAATATGGAATATATAATATATAAAATTAAAAAAGATGGATGGTACAATGAAATGTAGTATTGAATGTCTTATTGAATATATGGAATATTGAGTGTTCAATATAAAGGATTAAATATATAAATATATAGAGGCGAATACGTATTTTCTATAACTTGCGGTATTTCATCATGGCCGGTACGCAGACTGTAACAAAATGATCTGACACATTTGTGGCTTTAATGAAAGTAGGTGATAACTGACGCAATAAACGTCTGCACCACTTCCGCCCTTCCTTTCAGGGACAGCGCCCTTCCAGACCAAGTCCGGGATAGCGCTTCTACCCTGTTCGTCACCTCGCTCCAATTTTTTTCCGTCTGGGAGTCCGGACCAAACCAAACTCCGAGCAACTTAACAGGGCCATCCGTCCAGTGTCCAACAACACTGGACGTTATCGGCTTGCTGCTCCAGGTGCCGAGCCGCAAACCTACAGACTTGTCCATGTTAACTTTTGCCCCTGCCACCGTCTCGTATCTTCTGATTGCCTCTGCTACGCGAGGTAGCTGAGTCATCTTGGATACGGTGATGGTGACGTCATCCGCATACGCCGAAACACCTTTACCGCATCCGATTTCATTAGTGGTGCTTCCCAACTTCTCCAACTTCCGCAGCAATGGCTCGAGAGACAGAACATACAGAAGCGGAGACAGGGGGCACCCTTGACGGACTGAACGCCTGATCTCAAACGGCTCCGACAGGTAACCGTTCACCTGAACCGTGGATTTGATGCCACCATAAATGGCCTTGATCCAACCGCGGAAATCAGGGCCTAGCCCAGCCGCCTCAAGGACTGCCGCCAGGTACCGATGGTCAACCCTATCGAAGGCCTTACTTTGGTCTAAATGGACCAATACCCCACCTTTACCGGAAACTTTATCCACCCTGTCTAAGGTGTAGCGTAAGAGATGAAGATTGTCCTGGATCGACCTGCCAGGAATGGCACATGTTTGCGCCCTCCCGACAAGCTTATCCGCGACAGCCATCAACCTGTTTGCTAGCACCTTGGCCAAAATCTTTAACTCTACATTTAGTAGAGTTATGGGCCTGAAATTACTAATATGGTCCCCCTTGCTCGGGTCTTTTCTGCCCAGCGTTACCACTCCCCGACTCACAGAGCAGGGAATTCTCCCATTCTGTTGTCAGTTCGTGTACAGGCCAGCTAGCAAGTGTCCGAACAAGTCCGGCATACTACTATAAAACTCGTAAGGCAGACCATCCAGTCCCGGCGACCTGTCCCGCGCGCTCTCTGTCAGCACCTCTTTGACCTCCGCAGCTGTGATCGGCCCTTCACAACGCCCCGCCTCACTTGTTGAGAGTCGCGGTCCGTCAGCCAGGACATCCCTTAAGGTCCAACGTCTCGTTTGTGCCAAACAACCGTGCGAAATGCTGATGAAAGGCCTTCTGCATCTCCTCCTGTCCTTTGATCCGGAGCCCCTGTTCGTCAATTAAAGACTGCACAGAAGCATTTCTGCCTCTCCGACTCTCCACATGACGGGCCCATCCGGCAACATTAATACCTTCTCTGCCTACCGCGCGTAACTTAGCCCTGACTCTACTACCTTCGTGTTTGGCTTGGAGGTGACGGAATAATACTGACCTCGCCGCCAACACTCTGGATGCAGAGCCTGATACTATGGCCTCCTCTAATTCCTTAGTTAGATGCCCTTCTACTCTTGCTCGCTCTAAACTTAGCTCTTTACTAAATCTAAGAGACTCTAAACGTATGGCTCTTTTGAGGGCGCACCACCATCTGTTATTAACGATGGCTCCGCATAATGCCCTCTGCACTAATTCCTTCCAGTCTATAGCGGTCTACTAGTTTATAGCTTGCTAATAGCCTTTTTAGGCCAGGGCTTCCCCTTCTATTGATTGAGCCACCACTATCCACTTGCGCGTTGAGAATAGTGTTGAAGTCTCCTGTTAAAACTAAAGTTTTCGACGTCGCTAGGAAATTTTCCAAGTCTCGAAAGAAAACCGTTTGTCTATTCTCTAGCGGAGCATAGACTGCTACCAACCTGAAAGACTGCTTACTCGCGTGTGTCACATCCAGAACGACCAGCCTACCTTCTGGGTCTAGAAAGACTGCACTTACCTGTACATCCAAGCTTTTTTTGAACAGTACCACAACGCCCCCACTACTTGACTCGGAGAAATAAATTTGTCGTAATCATTCAGAAGAGGTGAGAACGACTGTGGGCCGTTCAGCTTGGACTCAGTCACAACGCATATATCTATCTTTCGCGACCTGAGGTCGTCTAGGAGGCATGTCTGCCTCCATTTGGACCTCAGGCCACGTACATTTATACACCCTATCTTAACTTCCATGAAAAAATGTTTACTTTACCTTTGCAGGAGGGGTTTCACGACTTGCATCGTCCCCTCCTCCGGTATCTTCTATGACTGGTGTAGCCGTTGGTTTTAAAATATTTTTTTCTTTCACTATGTGCTGACTCACATCAAAAATATCGTCAGCATATCTCCGTTTAAATTGTTCGTAGTGTTCGGCACTTATCCTCGCCAACCGTATGTGCGGCGGTTTACCTTCAATCGGTCCCATTATCGTATAGTTTTTTTTTTGTTATTAGTTCGTGTAATACTTCGTTTTTAATGGTGTACGAAACAATTCTTTCTTGCGGGGGTTTAGGAGCGGGTTTCAATTTGGGAGTGAACGAGGGTATTATTTCTTGTGTGTTTTGCGTTTTTTCTTTTTTTCTTGTAGGGGGAGGGGAGTCTGGGCCAATAGGTTTTTTCCTTTTGTTTTTGGCAACTTCAAACTCCGCTTCTTCCTTACTTTTTCCTTTTTCTATCATGGCTTCCGGCATTTTCGTTTTTCCTTGTTTGACATCTTTTTTAAGTTCTGTTTTCTCCGGTATTTCTTTCTCCCTTTGGGGAGGGACTTCTTTTTTTTGGTTAGGTTTTTTTATTTTTACACATTCGGAGCGCACGTGGCCCTTTTCTCCACATTTAAAACATCTGGGCCTCCGTCCCTCCACCGACACTCTTGCACTGAGACCTTCCCCTATAAAAATCCTGTCTGGTCTGGTCTCGAGGGTATCGTTTGACGCTAGAACTATAAGCTCTAGCGCCTGCCCCTTCCAATTGAGTGCGTTCCTTCTTCTCATTGTGAGTACTTCCACTTGATCCTCCACGTCGTAAATTAAAGCTTCTACCAACCAGTTTACGTCATACCCGGATGGAATATCTTCTATTGTGATTTTCGCTGTTCTCCGGCCCAGGTATGTGGGTAAGAGCATTACCTCTTCAGTTTTCAACGTTTGTGTCGATACCTCTTTCGCTATTTCTGCGGATTCGAATTGGGCCTCTACTGTAGCATTTCGAGGCCCTCTACCGACGTATTTTATTTTTTCCCACACAGGGGCAAAACACTTTTCAATTGCATCCGTTTTCATCATCATGATGCGCCTTTCCTTGCAATTGTACACTTTGTAGATAACGGTTCTTACCGCCAACTCTTGGATAGTTTCCTTTGGCGGTATTAACCTTGTTATGTCGTCTGTTTTCCTTATTAGGTTTCTGTACTTGTACCACTGTTCGGGTATCACCTCCATTGCTTCAAATTGTCCGCCTACGGCGGAAGAAAAACTGCTGGCCTTTTTCTCTTCCTTGGTTACTTCTGGGTCTACTTGAAATACTTGTGTATTATTGAAACAAATTTCTTCTTGAAAAAGAGGAAAGTCCTCATCACACAGTAGAAAGGTCATTTCGTTATCCATATTGAAAAAGTTTTCGTTTTACACGATGGTAGTTTGCTATCTCTCTAAAAGAGAGCAGCAAAAAAGAAAATTTTTGCCCCGCAGGGCGCAATTCCACAGGAACAACAGTTGAAACTTGACAAAAATCACACCAAACAGCAACAAAAAGGACAGAAACAACTCACTAAACTAGGCAGAAGCAATTCAAATCAGTACGACGAGCCAGGAGTAGATTGCGATTCTCTTTATTACGATAATAAAATATCTTACATAGATTGGACAATACAGGACACTACAAACATTTAAGAAATGTCATTTAGTGAGTCTTTTTAGCTTTTCTTTTTAAAAAAATATACGTTTAAAAATATATATATTTAAAAATTTTTCTACAAAACTTGGAATATTACCAATGGTTTACACCTAATTCCAGGGTACACCAGTCTACACCTTTGTATTTTTTCCAGGAAAGTTTTTAAGTAGGGCCGCTCACTCGCAACTTCCTTCCTACTTCCTTCCATCTTTCCTCATATACTCTTCTAGACAGGTGTCTTCTCTCCAGCCCTATCTTGCTTTTCAGGTGGTACCTGAAATAGTATAGCATTCCAGGGCCGGAGATGAAGGTTCTTGTCTTCATACCTTGCATTCGAGTTCTCCATGCACACTCTTTCATAACTGCGACTGTACATAGAAAACAAGCCTCACCTTCCTTAGGTAGTCCGGTGGGCGGTGCATTCTTAATCACAGACTCAGCCGATAGCTGTACTCTTCCTAGGTGCGACAGCACGTGTTCGACGTAAATTGTGATCTCCGAAAGATGGGTGCACTGAACAAGAGCGTGCAGGATGGTTTCCTTCTCCTGCCCGCATCTTGGACATTCGGGTGGCACTGAAATCCCGTGCCTGGACAATTTCTCGTGGACAGGTAAAGCATTCCTGAAACACTGCCAATTCAGGGATCTTTGGTAATTATCCAAATACCCCGCCCTGAAAGTGTTCCGAAACAGGTTGGATAGCTGGTTCTCATCGAGCCCCAGTGTCTCTCCTAGCACGTCGTCACTTTTAAACTCTACCAACCCTTTGTAAAACGCAGAGGTGGTATTCCCGCTGCCGGCCTTACCCGCCTTGTGGATTAGCTCAAGTGCCTGCCGGCATTCCTTTTGCCATTCAGTCGATTTCTGTCTTTTAATTAAACCGGGTTTAAATCCCTCTAGAGAGGCTGGTCGTGGAAAGAATTCCTCGGCGAGCAAATTCCACACCTGACCGCCGTCCAGGTAAGACCAGAGATGCCTTAGTCTCAGTGCATATTTGCACATCAACAACCACGGCATCCCTAGGCCACCCTTTAACGGTTCCTGACAGCACACGGAGCGCCTCACAAGCGGCTTTCCCCTCCACAAAAAGCGGAAGAGAATCCGAACCAGCTTGTTTAGCCACAAATCAGGGCAGGGGACGACGGTGAGGCGGTAGGTGATAACTGACGCAATAAACGTCTGCACCACTTCCGCCCTTCCTTTCAGGGACAGCGCCCTTCCAGACCAAGTCCGGGATAGCGCTTCTACCCTGTTCGTCACCTCGCTCCAATTTTTCTCCGTCTGGGAGTCCGGACCAAACCAAACTCCGAGCAACTTAACAGGGCCATCCGTCCAGTGTCCAACAACACTGGACGTTATCGGCTTGCTGCTCCAGGTGCCGAGCCGCAAACCTACAGACTTGTCCATGTTAACTTTTGCCCCTGCCACCGTCTCGTATCTTCTGATTGCCTCTGCTACGCGAGGTAGCTGAGTCATCTTGGATACGGTGATGGTGACGTCATCCGCATACGCCGAAACACCTTTACCACATCCGATTTCATTAGTGGTGCTTCCCAACTTCTCCAACCTCCGCAGCAATGGCTCAAGAGACAGAACATACAGAAGCGGAGACAGGGGGCACCCTTGACGGACTGAACGCCTGATCTCAAACGGCTCCGACAGGTAACCGTTCACCTGAACCGTGGATTTGATGCCACCATAAATGGCCTTGATCCAACCGCGGAAATCCGGGCCTAGCCCAGCCGCCTCAAGGACTGCCGCCAGGTACCGATGATCAACCCTATCGAAGGCCTTACTTTGGTCTAAATGGACCAATGCCCCACCTTTACCGGAAACTTTCCCCACCCTGTCTAAGGTGTAGCGTAAGAGATGAAGATTGTCCTGGATCGACCTGCCAGGAATGGCACATGTTTGCGCCCTCCCGACAAGCTTATCCGCGACAGCCGTCAACCTTTTTGCTAGCACCTTGGCCAAAATCTTTAACTCTACATTCAGTAGAGTTATGGGCCTGAAATTACTGATATGGTCCCCCTTGCTCGGGTCTTTTCTGACCAGCGTTACCACTCCGCGACTCACAGAGCAGGGAATTCTCCCATTCTGTTGCCAGTTCGTGTACACGCCAGCCAGCAAGTGTCCGAACAAGTCCGGCATTGTACTATAAAACCCGTAGGGCAGACCATCCAGTCCCGGCGACCTGTCCCGCGCGCTCTCTGCCAGTACCTCTTTGACCTCCGCAGCTGTGATCGGCCCTTCACAACGCCCCACCTCACTTGCTGAGAGTCGCGGTCCGTCAGCCAGGACATCCCTTAAGGGCTCCCCATGGTCCAACGTCTCGTTTGTCCCAAACAACCGTGCGAAATGCTGATGAAAGGCCTTCTGCATCTCCTCCTGTCCTTCGATCCGGCGCCCCTGTTCGTCAATTAAAGACTGCACAGAAGCATTTCTGCCTCTCCGACTCTCCACATGACGGGCCCATCCGGCAACATTAATACCTTCTCTGCCTACCGCGCGTAACTTAGCCCTGACTCTACTACCTTCGTGTTTGGCTTGGAGGTGACGGAATAATACCGACCTCGCCGCCAACACTCTGGATGCAGAGTAGCTTGCGGCTGGTTAAAGAAGCCTGTTTAGCCCTCGCAAACTTATATAATCATAGTGAAGTTTATTCACTGAATGCTGGCTAGGCTTTCGCGACCTGAGGTCGTTTAGGAGGCATGTCTGCTTCCAACAGGAGACTTCAACGCTATTCTCAACGCGCAAGTGGATAGTGGTGGCTCAATCAATAGAAGGGAAAGCCCTGGCCTAAAAAGGCTACTAGCAAGCTATAAACTAGTAGACCGCTATAGACTGGATGAACCGTTCGTTCCACAGTGGACGTGGTCTAATAACGACGGTTCACAGAGGTCTTACTTAGATAGGGTGATTATAAAAGACAGTGATAGGGATATAGTTAGTTGTCCACAATTTCACTGTACTTCCTACACGGATCACAAATTTGTGACATGTAGGATACAGTTAGCTAAGTGTCATAGACAGGGACCCGGGTACTGGAAGATGAACAAGTCTATTTTGACTAGTAAAGTCTTCCGTGCTCGGGTGAAGGAATTAGTGCAGAGGGCATTATGCGGAGCCATCGTTAATAACAGATGGTGGTGCGCCCTCAAAAGAGCCATACGTTTAGAGTCTCTTAGATTTAGTAAAGAGCTAAGTTTAGAGAGAGCAAGAGTAGAAGGGAATCTAACTAAGGAATTAGAGGAGGCCATAGTATCAGGCTCTGCATCCAGAGTGTTGGCGGCGAGGTCGGTATTATTCCGTCACCTCCAAGCCAAACACGAAGGTAGTAGAGTCAGGGCTAAGTTACGCGCGGTAGGCAGAGAAGGTATTAATGTTGCCGGATGGGCCCGTCATGTGGAGAGTCGGAGAGGCAGAAATGCTTCTGTGCAGTCTTTAATTGACGAACAGGGGCGCCGGATCGAAAGACAGGAGATGCAGAAGGCCTTTCATCAGCATTTCGCACGGTTGTTTGGGACAAACGAGACGTTGGACCATGGGGAGCCCTTAAGGGATGTCCTGGCTGACGGACCGCGACTCTCAGCAAGTGAGGTGGGGCGTTGTGAAGGGCCGATCACAGCTGCGGAGGTCAAAGAGGTGCTGGCAGAGAGCGCGCGGGACAGGTCGCCGGTACTGGATGGTCTGCCCTACGAGTTTTATAGTACAATGCCGGACTTGTTCGGACACTTGCTGGCTGGCGTGTACACGAACTGGCAACAGAATGGGAGAATTCCCTGCTCTGTGAGTCGGGGAGTGGTAACGCTGGTCAGAAAAGACCCGAGCAAGGGAGACCATATTAGTAATTTCAGGCCCATAACTCTACTGAATGTAGAGTTAAAGATTTTGGCCAAGGTGCTAGCAAAAAGGTTGACGGCTGTCGCGGATAAGCTTGTCGGGAGGGCGCAAACATGTGCCATTCCTGGCAGGTCGATCCAGGACAATCTTCATCTCTTACGCTACACCTTAGACAGGGTGGGGAAAGTTTCCGGTAAAGGTGGGGCATTGGTCCATTTAGACCAAAGTAAGGCCTTCGATAGGGTTGACCATCGGTACCTAGCGGCAGTCCTTGAGGCGGCTGGGCTAGGCCCGGATTTCCGCGGTTGGATCAAGGCCATTTATGGTGGCATCAAATCCACGGTTCAGGTGAACGGTTACCTGTCGGAGCCGTTTGAGATCAGGCGTTCAGTCCGTCAAGGGTGCCCCCTGTCTCCGCTTCTGTATGTTCTGTCTCTTGAGCCATTGCTGCGGAGGTTGGAGAAGTTGGGAAGCACCACTAATGAAATCGGATGTGGTAAAGGTGTTTCGGCGTATGCGGATGACGTCACCATCACCGCAGTGTTTCAGGAATGCTTTACCTGTCCACGAGAAATTGTCCAGGCACGGGATTTCAGTGCCACCCGAATGTCCAAGATGCGGGCAGGAGAAGGAAACCATCCTGCACGCTCTTGTTCAGTGCACCCATCTTTCGGAGATCACAATTTACGTCGAACACGTGCTGTCGCACCTAGGAAGAGTACAGCTATCGGCTGAGTCTGTGATTAAGAATGCACCACCCACCGGACTACCTAAGGAAGGTGAGGCTTGTTTTCTATGTACAGTCGCAGTTATGAAAGAGTGTGCATGGAGAACTCGAATGCAAGGTATGAAGACAAGAACCTTCATCTCCGGCCCTGGAATGCTATACTATTTCAGGTACCACCTGAAAAGCAAGATAGGGCTGGAGAGAAGACACCTGTCTAGAAGAGTATACGAGGAAAGATGGAAGGAAGTAGGAAGGAAGTTGCGAGTGAGCGGCCCTACTTAAAACTTTCCTGAAAAAATACAAAGGTGTAGACTGGTGTACCCTGGAATTAGGTGTAAACCATTGAAAATATTCCAAGTTTTGTAGAAAAATTTTTAAATATATATATTTTTAAACGTATATTTTTTTTTAAAAAAAACTAAAAAGACTCACTAAATGACAATTGTTAAATGTTTGTAGTGTCCTGTATTGTCCCATCTATGTATGATATTTTATTATCGTAATAAAGAGAATTGGCGAGCTACTTCAGGCTGATGATGAGCAAAGACTCAGAAACATGTCCCTGAATGCTGGCTAGGCTGGGTGGAGGAGCTTGTCTCCCCCTCGCAAACTTAAGGACACAGTAATTGTGTCAAGGCCGACAGGAAGCGGTCCAGCTTCCTAGGGCTAAACGGCAGTAGTGTGTTCCCTTATTGGGATTGTCACATTAAGTTGACAATACACTACAACTTTATATATATATTATTTTGTTTAAAAGAGTTCCTACACTGTCTGTTTTATTTATATTCCTGCAAAACCAATGTAGGATATAGAATATGGAATATACAATATATAATATAATATACAATATATAATATCAAATAAAAATGGATGGTACTATGAAATAAAGTATTGAATGTCTTATTGAATAGATGAAATATTGAGTGTTCAATATAAGGGATTAAATATATAAATATATAAAGGCAGAAATGATGATATTTGAGAAATTGTTTTGTGTTTGGGTTGTAGGGATAAGATTTTTAATCCCCAGTAGGTGTTTGGCTGTTCTTAGAAATGATGCCAAATCTATTTTTAGAAATGATGATATTTGAGAGATTTTTTGTGTTTTAGTTATAGGGATAAGATTTTTAAACCCCAAGTAAGATAAATTTAATCATTGTTTGTTAAGAGTGGGTTTGAATTTCTTAATAAAGTCCTTTTCTTTGCATTTTCTCTCAATTTCATTCCGGTTGTAAAGTTTATGGAATGGAAATATAATAAAAGTTTGATGACCATATGTTACCAGATGGTTACTCAGTGGTATTTGGCGGACTTTTGAGTTTTTAATCTGGTGTCTTTTAAACAAAATAATATATTCCTCTATACACAATCATACAAAACCCCCTTTTTTGTATTTATTTTTACTCGCATATATATATATTCTATTGTGTATAAGCCAACATGTCTGTGAAACAACAAACAAAATTAACGGAATCGGAAAAAATTCTGATGGAAATTTCATCCAAACTATCAACCCTCATCACAACCATAGAAACACAATCCTCTATCTTAAAAGAAATAGAAAAACAGTCAACAGATGGAAAACTAATCAACGAACATATAAACAATGAAATGAAGAATCTCACGGAAATCATACCAACAATTATAAAGTCTACCAAAGAAAATCTACCACAACCTCCGTGGATCTCAGAAATAAATGAAAGAAATCTGGAAAATGAAGCCCACCGAAAAAGAAAAGAAATTTGGCAGACATGGAAGAAATCTCTCAATATATGAAAACAAAACTTCTGGAAAGCATATAAATGCGAAAAATATGCCGAAACACACTCAGAATGGATTTCCTTAACGGCACCCATACTTCCTCGGAAGTATCTAATTAAAGAAATTAGAGGAGAACCAGAGGAAGAAACAAAACTCCGATGGGATCTCGCCTTAACAAAATTCAGGACCGACATTTCTATCACCCTGTCTAAACAATCCCGTTATAAAACCAAATATGAAACAATCGACAGTCTTATTGAAGATGAAATATCAAAACTAGCAACTGGCAATGTAAAAGAAAAAATGCGCGAACTATGGATCAAAGATATCTCCTGAGAAGAGAACAAATCACGAAAATTATGGCAGCAGAAACAACTATTCCTGGATAAATATTCTACCAACTACGGTAAAGAATTTAGAACCCAGAGAAATAACAGTAAAAAAGAATAATCTCACCAAGGTAACAAAAGCCAGAGCATGAGGCAACATAAACGCCCATTCCACCAGGAATCAAAGAGGAACTACGGTAAGAACTCTTCCCCTTTTGTACGCAAACACCCTAATGTACACATTATAAACAAAAAACACGAAAAAAATAAATATTTCTCTGATCAGACCATTAGACGTAGGAACACCAGATCATTTTCAAAACTTCAACAAAGATTACCTACAAAAAAACGGGAAAAAAACGACCTAGAACCAGAAACAATACCAGACCATCCTCTCAGATCACTAAAACCAATACTTACAAATTGAAAAAGAAGATTATATTTCTGAAAATAGGAAGGAAAACGTAACAACACCAGGTAAAATAACACAACGAAAACGCAAACTTCAAGTCAACACTAACAAAAATAGTAACCATAAACAGAAAAAAATTCATTTTTTAATGTCAGGACAACAAACACCGGAGAAAGAAACACTCCAAGAAGTAACATACCCAAAACAACTGGACACATAGACCCTAAGATAATTAATCTTTCCAGAAGAGATCTTGACAATGATGAAACCCAACTTCTGTTAAAAGGCCTGAAATTTACACCTACACCAACAGTCAACCACCATGAACTAAAGGAAGATATCCAGAAATTCTGTCGCAAATTACGACATGTCGAATTCTTCACCACCAATATTAATAATAAAAATAATAATGAAACCGAAGATTCTTCAGTGAGGAGTAAATCAAATTTCACCCCACCAAAAGGCAGAAATATCTACCTTGACCAAGATATCGACACCCTATCAAACTTCCCCCTAAAACAAAATACCAAAATTAGGCTGAACATTAACAAATCAGAGATATCTGCACTTAAACGCATACAAAACGATGAAACAATAATAATTAAACAAGCAGATAAAGGGGTGCAATCGTCATCATGGATGTGGAATACTACAAGGATTTAGTTGAGGAACAACTAAAGGATACAACCTTCTATTGTGAAATACCCTCGAACATAGACCACCACATCATGAAGAAGATCAACCACCTAGTTTCTAAACACTACAACTCACTCACTGACAATGAAAGAGACTACATCACCAACTTCGAACCAAAACCCAGTAACTTTTACGGCTTACCCAAAATACATGTCAGAAGATATTCAACAGGCAGTAAAAGAACAAGGAAGTGAATACATAAAAGTGCTACATCCAAAAGATTTAAAACTTAGACCAATTATAGCTGGCCCAGTATGCCCTACTCACCGTCTAAGCAATTTCATCGACATTCTTTTGAAACCACTTTGTACATACATACCCAGTTTCATTCGGGATGACATCGACTTTTTATCCCATCTTCCCAAAACCACTGAAACGAATTCAATCCTACTGAGCTTTGATGTAGTAAGCCTATACACAAATATCCCACATGATTTAGGAATAAAGGCGGTTGAATACTGGGTAAACAAACACAGAGAAGCAATTCCCAACAGGTACACGGTGACATTTATACTAGAATCAGTGAGACTTATCCTGGAAAATAATACTTTCTTCTTCAATGGTAAGAACTATATCCAAATTAAAGGCACGGCTATGGGGACGAGGTTTGCTCCCGTTTATGCGAATTCGGTGATGGGTTACTTGGAACAAAAACTCTACCAGGAAATAGAGGAGAGATATAACACCGAATTTAGGAAGTTTATAGAAAAAGCATGGAAGAGATACCTGGACGATTGCTTCATAATCTGGACCAAACCTCAAAGCATTGTGGAAGAATTTAATACCCTCCTGAACAACCTACACCCATCCATCCAATTTACAAAGGAGATGAACAGTAGCAAATTACCATTTCTAGATATAATGGTAATTAAAAAGAACACCGCTATTACCACAGATATATATTACAAACACACAGACACACACCAATACTTGAACTTTAAATCGTGCCATCCACCCCATACAAAACGCAACATACCATACTGCCTAGCCAGGAGAATATGTACTATTGTAGAGGATATAGAGACCAGAAATCAGCGCCTGATGGAACTGAAAGAATTTCTGCTGAAGCAAAAGTATCCATCACAACTCATAGAAAATGGTATTCAGCGGGCTTCGAAAATACCCATACAACAACTGAGGACACCGCAAAGAAAAGACAAACAGGAAAAGATCATTCCATTTATAGTGACACAAAATCCATGCCACCAGAACATCTTTAATATCGCCAAAGCGAACTTACCGATCCTTGCACAAAGTAAGGAATTGAGAAATATCATTACAGATCAAAATATAACTCTCAGTAAGAGACAACCTAAAAACTTGAAAAAGCTATTAACAAAGGCAAGGTTTGACCTCAGCAACAAAAATCAAACATTCACTGTATCCAAATGCAATGATAGCCGATGCGGTACATGCCGATCAATCCATACCGGCCCATATATGAACACAAAAACAGGGAAAATATTCACCAATGCGAACATGAACTGCAAAATAGAAATCTAATCTACTGCATCAAATGCCCTAATTGTGAAGAACTGTACGTTGGCCAGACAGGTAATGCACTATCGGAACGCTCACGGGTACATCGACAACAGATTAAAAACCCAGAAGTCCGCCAAATACCACTAAGTAACCATCTGGCAACATGTGGTCATCAAACTTTTATTATATTTCCATTCCATAAACTTTACAACCGGAATGAAATTGAGAGAAAATACAAAGAAAAGGACTTTATTAAGAAATTCAAACCCACTCTTAACAAACAATGATTAAATTTATCTTACTTGGGGTTTAAAAATCTTATCCCTATAACTAAAACACAAAACATCTCTCAAATATCATCATTTCTAAAAATAGATTTGGCATCATTTCTAAGAACAGCCAAACACCTACTGGGGTTTAAAAATCTTATCCCTACAACCCAAACACAAAACACAAAACAATTTCTCAAATATCATCATTTCTGCCTTTATATATTTATATATTTAATCCTTTATATTGAACACTCAATATTTCATCTATTCAATAAGACATATTCAATATATTCAATAAGACATTCAATACTTTATTTCATAGCACCATCCATTTTTATTTTATATTATATATTGTATATTATATTATATATTGTATATTATATTATATATTGTATATTCCATATTCTATATCCCACATTGGTTTTGCAGGAATATAAATAAAACATAAAAAACAGACAGTGTTGGAACTCTTTTAAACAAAATAATATATTCCTCTATACACAATCATACAAAACCCCCTTTTTTGTATTTATTTTTACTCGCATATATATATATATATATATATATATATATATATATATATATATATATATATATATATATATATATATATATATATATATATATATAAATATAAATATATATATATATATATATATAAATATAAATATATATATATATATATATATAAATATAAATATATATATATATATATATATATAAATATAAATATATATATATATATATATATATATAAATATATATATATATATATATATATATATATATATATATATATATATATATATATATATATATATAAATATAAATATATATATATATATAAATATAAATATATATATATATATATATATATATATATATATATATATAAATATATATAAATATATAAATATATATAAATATATAAAAATATATATAAATATATATAAACATATATAAATATATATATATATATATATATAATATATATATATATATATATATATATATATATATATATATATATATATATGTATATATATAAATATATATAAATATATATATATATATATATATAAATATATATATATATATATATATATATATATAAATATATATATATATATATATATATATATAAATATATATATATATATATATATAAATATATACTCTTTTTTTTTTTACTTGTTTCAGTCATTTGACTGCGGCCATGCTGGAGCACCACCTTTAGTCGAGCAAATCGACCCCAGGACTTATTCTTTGGATGCCTAGTACTTATTATATCGGTCTCTTTTGCCGAACCGCTAAGTTACGGGGACGTAAACACACCAGCATCGGTTGTCAAACGATGTTGGGGGACAAACACAGACACACAAACATACACACACACACATATATATATATATACATATATATACGACGGGTTTCTTTCAGTTTCCGTCTACCAAATCCACTCACAAGGCTTTGGTCGGCCCGAGGCTATAGTAGAAGACACTTGCCCAAGGTGCCACGCAGTGGGACTGAACCCGGAACCATGTGGTTGGTAAGCAAGCTACTTACCACACAGCCACTCCTATGACCGATTCATAATGTCTTACGTTTAAGATGATTCCCATGCTTTCCCTGATGAGAAGGTTACAATTTTAATATCAAAGATCCCTATGGATCACACAGGTTGTAATCCTTTGAAACATATGTAGGAATAAAGTATGCAATTATAACACGCGTTTTCTCCAATCCTTAAATTCTTAAATATACTCAAATACCCAAAATTTCAAGGAGTTCCTGCCTTAAAGACAGGAGCTAACCACAGTTATTTTGTGTTCTTTGCTACATTGGTTTCTATTAACCCATTTATTCTATCAGAAGAATTTTTATTCATTAAGATAGAAGAAATACACATAATTATATATATATATATATATATATATATATATATATATATATATACACACACAGAGTACTGGGATCAATACATTCGGCTAAACATTTCTCAATATATATATATATATATATAAGTATAAAATTGTGGTTCACATACATATACTACATTTTGTGAATGTTGAAATTCCATAATTGAATAAAATAAATCAGTCCAATAGAAAATGAAAATGAACGATAAAGCAATTTCCAAGGTATGAATACTTTCTCGATAAGAGTAATGTTGGACCTCTCATGACGCAGGTTTATATATGAATGGGTGTCCAGAGTCAAGTAACTAAGTGACAATTAGTAATACAATTGAAATGAATTGGTGTTAAGTTCAGGTTTGTATTTTGGAATGAAATATGTATCTTTATTGAGTCGGGCTTGTGTAGAAATCCAGTCAGCAAATTTATATAGAGGGAAAATTTATATAGAGGGAAAATTTATATAGAGGCAAAATTTATATAGAGGCAAAATTTATATAGAGGGAAAATAGTGAAATTAGTTTGTATTTTTTGTACCTACGTCGATATGTAATGATGTAATGATGGAATATGATTCTAATAGCACTGTAAATCTTATCATACATCCTTTCTGTGACTATTACATTTTTTCTTTCTTATATACCTATCCCACGTGTATTTATTTATTTATTTATGGGTTTCAGCCAAGTGGCTGTGGTCATGCTGGAGCACCACCGTGACTTTCTGTCTTTGTGTTGTGCTCTCTTCACGTTCCTTGCATGGCTCTTCTCCTCCACCTGATATATTCCAATCAAGAGTTTTGATGGCACATCTGGTGTATAAGAGAATTTGACACAGCTACCCTAAATTGTGTCTCATTTCGAGGCATTGGTTAATCTGGTATCACGGAGAGGAAAGCGTCGAGTTTTGTCTTGAAGACCTCTATATCTATGTCTTGCAGGTCTCTCAACTGTTTAGCAGGGCATTAAATAGCTGAGGTCCTCTGAGACCGAGGCTGTTGCAATACCTTGTTCTTAAGTGAGATGCAGTGGACGGTACCCTTGGTACCATGCAGTGGAGACCTGTGCGGGCATTCTTGTAGTACTTGATGCCAAAGTTTGGTACCAGTCCTTCCAGTATTTCCCTTACTACTCCTATCACACTCAAACTCTGTCTGTGATACTTTAATAATACACAGAAAACAAATTGATGTAGTTGTATGCTCAACATACTGTCCACCAAATACCGCAAAGCAAGAGGGTAAATTTGAGGATAGCCTCAGACGCATAGAAGAGGTCTTGACAAATCTGGACCAACACATCAATATACTTTTCCTAGGCGACTTTAACCTCCCAAATGTTAAATGGTCTGAAGGTCACATCCCCTCTGGGATGTCACTGCATCAACAAAGCCAGGCAAAATCTTTGTTAGAAATCTCCAGCATGTTGTTCATGGAACAAGTGATACTCCAACCAACCAGAACTTTCCATTCTTCACTATATATATATTCAAATTAGACGCGAATTTCAAGTCTTAGATTTAGTAGTTGATAAAGAGATGATTTAGAAATGAGTTACAATCCCCTACAACACTATGACCTCTCCATACGATTCTTCGAAGTGTAATCTATTCTTAACTAGAATAGCGACAACATGAATTTCTTCCATCTTCTTGCTCTGTTAGAAGATTTGAGAAAACTTATATTAATGTTTCAAACTTGTGAAAATTCTATTTATTTATTTGCGCAGCTGAAGGTGGCATTGCATTTAAATTGATGTAATGATTGCATTGTTCAATTAAATGAAACGGACGTACTGCATCACTACTGTTATACTGTAGCTTATTTTGAAATATACATATAAATAAATATATATATATATATATATATATATATATAGATTTATGAATATATATATATATGTATAAATATATATATGTGTATATATATATTTACTTATATATTTTTTAAAAAACTAATAAATAAAATGACCATCCCGAAATAGAGGCGTGTGCGTATATGTATATATATTTTTATATTTTCTTGAGCAATATATAACTGTTTCGCGGCCCCTATTGCTGCATTTCGTCAATATTGACCACTTCTTAGACATACTGACCGGAAGCGCATAATCTCATTTATGCTGGAAATAGATAGACTTTACACTGATTTGTGGGTGGTAAAATGTAATGAATGGAAACGAAGTGAACAAAATTAGATCATTGTTCGGCAATGGGATATGATTTGTTAATCTTAGACATGGATTAAAGCGTATAAGCTGTGAGTGTATCTATCGTACCTAATTCATGTGCGCGAGGACGTGCGTGTCCTATGGTATTATCTACTGTGGTTGATGATGATGACAGTGACGAAGAGGATGGTAATGGTGATTGATGAAGCTAATTATGACGGTAATGGTGATAAAAACAATAAGAGACACCATACTTACTTTCATCAATGAATTCCATGTGACTTTGTTGAACTCCTAAATTACGCAATGCCTGGGATTTGTTCAAAACGTGGGAGATATTGCGCCGCATTTGACTTTTAGTCATTTCGCTAAATACTGTACAGTAAATAGCAAATATTTTATTTCTGTTTGAGCTGAAATAAGAATAGATACATGTCAGTCGGTATGTATGTCTGTATGTATGTTATCGTAATTTTTTTGTAGACCAAGGTAATCTAATTGGTTTTAAAGATAATTTTGTTGTAATACTAGTAATCTAAATTGCACGTTTTCAATAAAATTGACCATTGACTGACCAGCCAAACTTCCATTTACCTATAATGGATACCAATGTATCAACACTGATGTGTATAAAACATAATTTCTTGACATTA